>NW_027105487.1:11530-105877 GCF_000696795.3 Halyomorpha halys
GTTCTCTAATCTGTAAATTTTTTTTTCCAGGTAATTATATGACTTCTTGATTTGACAGCTAATATTTTGAGATGTGTTGTGAAAAAACAATGAGGTAGGAAACTAATTAATTTTTGATTATTAAAAAAAGTAACTTTTGTGTAGTATAATATCTTTATCTAGCCTGGATTCATTTGATGAACTAAACAATCTAATATCTGATCAGAGTAATGAAAACATCTATGGCATCATTATTTCCAAGATTACTAATTTTCAGAGTCAGCAGTTCCCACAGATATCAGCTTATGATGAAATACCTGAATTTTATCTTCTTATTTTTTTATTAATTTTTTCTTTCACTACCTCCTTCATGCTGTTTTTCGTGGAGTAGCCTCATTCCATTTCTTATATGTCTCTCGAAAGAGAGTCATTCTTCGGAGTTGATCTAATGAGATACCGCGTTCCTTTCCGAGCCTGTCTACAGTCATTGTAGGTAAGCCTTTGCCTGCCAACTGGGTATTGCTTCCATCTGCCAGTGGGCCTTCAGATGGTCTCCCATCCTTCAAACATGGCCATACCATTTCAGCTGGCGTTCTTCCAGTTGAAATTTTTGATTTTAGTGGTTATTAATACAAAAATCACCATATAATATAGTCTAGATTAATATTATCTTTTCCGATTCTGAGAATAAATGTGCACCGAAGACATAACCGCTACCCTTCCATTTATTTATAAAAATCTGACATATTTTTTTTTTGAGGTGTCTTTAAATTTCAATCAGTTACAGACATAGTTAAAAGGCCGAAGATGTAAGGAGAAAGCCAAAGCATTCGAACGTTTCCTCCTGGCTTGAAGGACGAAGGACCAACGACCCCGCTGGACAGGCTGGTAATCGTCCGCGGGTATCGTCCTGTAGAACAATCAGGGGTCCCTATTGTCCCATCAATTGTCCAATATCTCGACAATTTTGCTATCAAGGCGTTTAAACCTTTCTAGAAGTGATCTTGTCTTCATTCAAGGTTTTTCGACATTGCTACTGTCTGTCGTCTCAATTACTTCGGTTGATGCATTGATGTTGCACCATTGAATTGGTATATAAATTTACATTAAAAGAAGACTTTGTCTATAACCCGATAGTTTAGCGTATATGCTGTGTAAGTACTGATTCAGTACGAAGTATGTACTCCACACAAGTATTGTTAGAGTATTTTTTATTGAAAAATAAATCTTTTTCGTTAATTACAAGCATATACAGAGTGTCCCTAAATTCTTGGGTAATATTTTCAGCGGTGATACTGTTGATACTGTTCCGATTCTCTACCGAATATGAGAAAATGATATTTTGTGTTTGAAATTCCATTCAAGAAATATGGTTTGTGTTGTATCAGTTCCTTTGTTATAAATAAGACTCTTCTTGTGAATGTTTTTTTTTCAGGCTCCTTTTGAACTGAAGGAATTTCACTTCTAGAAAAGTTTTTTGGCCTTAGAAAAAAATAAATAAATAGGAAAATAGTTTCAATTTCGGATAGTTGAGGGTTATATCGTTTACATAGGTATCGCTAAGAATTGGCTTGGAATTTTTATGGTTTGGAAGAATAGGGTTTTAGTATGGCATCTCTTAAATGATCGCCAATATTTAAAGAGACGATAGGCCTCTAAAGGAACACTGGAATAAGGTCTTATTACAGAAAAGCATAATACAAGTTTTGAGATTTTTAAGCGTCACGTTTTTCGTGAATAGGAAACGGCGGTAACTAAAAACGATAGTAAATAAATCATTACTTGAGTATGCCATATTAAATAAAAGCTAGTCTAATTTGTTTTTGTTCAAAAGTTCGAAGGTGGCTTAATCTGTAGAGAATCGGACCATTGCCTATACAAAATTTGTGGTAACTCACATCTACAAGTATTGCTAAAGATTTACAGTACACTCTGCTTATATACTTTTGTTTATAGTTTCACAAGGGTTTTGTGTCTTAAGGTTGAGGTTAAGATTACATCTTCATGACAGCGTAATATTTTCGTCTACTATTTCGTTTGTATCTCAAAGTTGTTTACAATGCTCGCCTTCACTGGTTACCTCTTCACTTAAAAATTAAGCTAGGCTCAAATTTTTTTTTTATCACAAGAGAAGATAAGAAGGGTACCGTAAATTGTTTTAATTTATTGTGTATTTAATTTGTGGGATGTTGAATTCTCTTCCCTTTCCGTATCTGATATCAATTAGTGAAGAATCCTTGGTCCTTATAATTTTATGACATTATGTGGAAGATCATATTATAGAAGATTGCCAATAAAACTTATAAGAAATTATACTGTAAATTGATAGTACATTAATATTCCATTCGAGGCTAGGGTTAGGCTAAAATTTATTTTGCAAAACTAGTCTCAGTCATTGAGAAAAGTAATGTGCCTTTAAGCAGAAAAATTAAGTTGTTTCACTCATTGATAATTTAAGTGAGTTAATATTAGGAAATAATTTTATGTGGTAGTCATATCAATAGAGTTATTGTTTATGGTGTAGGATCTCTTTACTTATTATTTATATGGCGTATTCTTTATTGAAGTTGGTCGATTTTAATTATAAATTCTATTGATTTTATAATGAATCACTGATTGATTGAGGTTTGTCTCTTTTACCCATATCAACCCTTTTGTTATATTTTTTATTGTATTTTAATAAAAGATGGTAGAAAAGTAATTAAATTCCATATATTTTTTAGGCGATATTAAAGTTTTTTCTCATTGTTTCAATTAATTAAACTTAATAACTTTAAACATTTTACTTGATGAAATGTATGAATAATTACTTTGCCGCCTTTTGTCAACATAATTAACGATATTGCTTTGGAGTTTGGTGAGTATTTATTTGTTTGATGAGGAGAGGCCATTAATAAAATTTGAAAGAGATGTGAAGTGTAGCTAAGACATGAAGTAATTGAATCCTATTCTTAGAGCGTGCCTCTTAGGCTAAGTTGTATTCCTTCTTGAAGATCCCCCACTCGACAAACACCATTAGCTGCGGTATCGTATTCCTACGCTGGTCTTCTATGACCTACTTTGTGTGCAACTTATTCCTCGGATTAACTGTATTTGGCTCTTCTAGGATCTATCCCTTTTTTCGGCTTTTAGGACATATTCGCGAAATATTTCAACCTTCGTTAATGGAAACCAAGCAGTACGTCCCGTAATCCCTGTTATTATGTACTATCGATTCAAGGATAAAAATAATGAAAATAATATAAATATTAGATTGGACAGGATGAAGTATTATAAATGGATGTAGTAGATGCTGTTGGAGAATCTTACCATAAACCCTTCCAAGGAACATGTTTTTATTTTGTGTTAAGAGGAACACGTGTCTGTCAGACATATATGTAAATTTGTTTTTTTGAGGAACATATGACTAATATGCATTTAGTTGTTTTCCTTAACAGGCTAGAATAAAGTGTAGTGAAGGGTTCACTACATTAACGCATACTTTAAGGTGTTTAAAGACTGTTTCCATTAGGGAGTACGGAACAAAATGCTTTCTAAGGTCATGCTATGGTACCCTGCTTATTACTTTATAAGAAACATATGCCTGTCAAGAATGCAAAGTCCTAAACCTATGCGTTACAAAGTCAGACATGTGACTAAGCATACTTACGTGTCTGACAGTAAGTTATAAGTATACGGAAACGGTCTGTCAGAGTGTTGGTGTCAGACGGAATATCTGTCTTTGTAACTGTGTGCAAAATAATGAAATCCTACATGTGTGTCAGACATATGTTCCTTCCAAAGGACTAAGAAGCGAAAATATGTCTGTTCATCTACTTCGCAATTCTCTCTTAAATACCGGAAGAAATGAAACTTTAGTTGGAGTCGCAGTAAGCCCGAGACCTTGACGTTAAGATGATGGTGGTGAACAGCCAAAAACAGAATTGAGTAGATGACAACAAAGGACACCAAGGTCTTTTTTAAAGTATCCTGAATAGGATTTACTAAATTCGTATCTTATGACTGCATTCGCAATGGTTTGGACCATCTCAATTGATAATGAACAACGTAGAGAGATCTTGAACAGACCTTTCTTTTTTCTTTATAAGATAAATATTAAATATAACATGTTTTTGATATCAACGAACCCAATAACCTGTTATGGAACGGTTACTTCGACTTTGTCTAACTTAAGATTGGAAGTAATAAACCTATTTAACTGTTTTGGAATGGAATTGCATTGCTTTGGTATGGCTATAAACGTTAAATCAATTATACATGGGTCTTGCAGTGTGAATTCTGCTAAATTAGCGAGTAGGTATATTGGATTGAACAGATGCAATGATCGTATACAAGAATGTGTCCAGTTAAATATAAATATAATGAGGTTAGCATATTTCATTATGAACCGTGCTGATACGGTTTCGTTTCGTTTCGTTCGTTGGGGCGCCTTCCCGAAGGGTTTAGTTCTGGAACAGATTTCACCCACCTGGTGAGGATAGCTGAGTAAATACTCAAATAACGAAGTCGCGGTATGGATTTGACATTGTTATAAAGTTTATATGTTAACACGCTTCTCATTAAGGCTAGAATAAACATAGCAAATTTTGTAAATGTTTTTCCTGTGAACTTTATCACATATTTATCATGTTGAACTTTGTTCTATAATGCTTAAGTATTGGAAATTACTATAGTAAAAATATAGTAAAATTATTGTTAAATTTCTGGTTTTAGTTACTTCTACCGCCCCGTTGGATTCTTTTATTTGTAATAGAAGTTTAAATCTTTTTGATCCTCAGGCTTTATTGGGAAGACGTTGTGCAACCTTCAACTATTTGTGCCTGCAATTTGTTTATATTATCTGCTCTATGCAAAGTGACAGATACTCTAGATAAAAAGGAAGTGTTTCGTTAAAGGCCATGCAATCAATGGTCACTATCGAATAATGTCTTCGGGAGCTATGTCCTACATGCAATGGATGTTCAGAAATAGTTTGAGGCGGTTTTAGCACTTATTCGTATTTTTAATATGAATATCGTTTTAAAAATTACAAGAATTTAATTTTAGATAAAACATTTACAAACGTAGTCATTCAGCGAAGGTGGTTATTTTATGAAATATGCTAAAAATAGATTGTTATTCTTAGGTGTCATTCCTAACTTTTTGAATAGTATGGGTATGCCCAAACCTTGGTGACTATGAAATTCACAAAAAAGTAGATTTTTTTTTCTTTTTTAGTTATTAATATGATCGAAAACAAGAAACGAATTTTTTGTTAGGATAATATTGGAAAGTTTCTAAATAAAGCACTGTTAGCACGGAAAAGGATAAAATCATGCAAATTTAGATCAGAGTTAGGACATCTCACATCAGACAAAATGATTAATCATTTCATTTAGTTGATTGCTTTGTTTAGCTATATCTAGTCTGTACTTGGGATCTATTCCTGTCTTAATGATGCGTGTACAGGTTGGTTGGTTACTGATAGACCTAAGGTTTGGTTTTTGGTCATTCCAGTGTTATAGAAAAGTTGTTATTATAGTTATTCAGACATATCCTCGATTCGTGATATTATTTTTCCTGCACTATTTTTAAACATATTAGTTTTTGTGAATTATGTTAAAAGAATTTGTAGAAAATGTATTTATCATTTTATTGATCCTAGCTAATAAACACAGATAATAAAAAGCATAAGATTACTATGACCAGGGTAAGTATATAATATACAAAATATAAAATTTATGATGCTTTGTTGAGAGCTTATTAGCTACTCCTTTTGTTGCATAATGTACAAACCATTTCATCGTAATTATTTGTTTATTGTTATCAGTATACAGTATCTGTCTATATATCTTTTTGTTTTATATTCCTTTAAATATAGTTCCGCCTCAAGCTATCGTGTATCTTCCCTAACCGAATATATTCTTTCATATATAAAAGAATATTCGCTTTCTGCTCATATATCCGATATTCACTTTGTCTAACTGGTAGTATTTGCCTCTTTAGCAAATTTTTAATGCCCAGGTGTCTACGGTATAAGGTGTATAGAATCTTTCATTCATGAACTACCTGGAACGGACATAAATCTTGAATTCAGTATGTACTTTCGTGACAGTTCTAGGAATGTGTTGCATACCAGTCCATTCATCCTGCGAACCAGTGACCGCTACAAAGACCATCTTTGAGTACAGGAAGTCTGCTAGTACTGGCAGCCTTGTGAAGGAATGTGGTTTTCTGCTTTTCTGATTTTGTTTCATAGTATTTTAAAACAACGCTGAATGTTTCTATATCATAATAAATATATCAGAATATTAATTAATTCAGTGCAATGTGAATAATAACTACTTTTGTTACTGCCTGAGAGGGATAAGGAATGTATAAACATCTATCCTATTCTACCTATAGTGAAAATGTCGAATTTTCATTTAATGTGATTGCTAAAAAATAGAATCGAACTGGCGCCGCTGGCAGTTTCTAGGTTGTCAAGGTGACGCCTTAACACTTGCCCACTTAAAATAATAAATGGCCTAATCCTCTTGTCCTTACACTGGAGGTAGTTTAACGTCTCTCAGTATTTGAGATTAAGGTTTGCAAATAATAGAAATATTGATTAAGAATGAATAAGAATGTTCATATAGATTAATAATGTAGGAAAAATTAATAATTACTGTTTTATTTTATAATTGGATGGAAGGAAGGTTAGTGATTTCGATTTCCTATCGATGCCAAACCGTATAAGATTTCAGCCTAGTGATTAATTTTTTTTATTGAAAGAATGCTTTTAGGTTGTGTATACAATAATAGGTTGCAATTAGTATGAGCTCAGTGGCAGTATGAATAATGTTTTGATCCTATCTTCCGACCTTACATGAGTAAGTCACGACCTAATGACTGCTTATAATAGCGGCTGGAAATACTCTGTAATTTACTCGAATCTATACGTGGGCCCACTATATACCACCTGCGGACCCTATTAACTGCCTTGTTGCCATTTTCAAGGGTTATTACTATATTTTCTGCATTTTTCGCTGAAGAAAAACGTAGTTTTTATATTTTTGGAAATAAAATATCAATGCTGTTAAAACAATTATAGCCTTGTTAATATATAAACTGAACTTGTTTCAATGCAATTCTTCTATAACAATTTTGCATTAAATGAAATAAAATAACTGCACATTAGGCATTCGTAGTAATTGTGATGATTATTCCTAAACTGTAAATACGTAGCAACAGAGCCAGATATTTTTTTCTTTATTCTTGTTCAAATTGTACGCCGAAATTAGGAAAATATTCCGTAAAAAAATAGCTTAACTTCCACAACAGTATTCAATAAAAAGTATCAAAATTTACTTTTAAACCTTGAATGTTACGAATTGATAGATATTTCGTTTCATACTTTTCCCGACGTTACGTTCTTTTTAAAGGAATATTTTCCTAATTTCGGGGTATAATCTGAAAAAGGGTATAAGTTAATAAAGGAAAAAAATATCTAGCTTTTTTGCTACGTATTTTCAGTGTAGGAATAATTATCACAGTTACTATGAATGCCTAGTGGTGTTATTTTATTTCATTAATAAATTTTAATTGTTCATTAAAAAATTATTGCATGCTAAATTCTCCACATATTATGAAAGAGGTTGGAAAAAATCACTGTGCTCCTTATTGTAGGCAAAATTATTTTATTTTATTTTTATTTTTTAGAGATCAAATTAGAATGATTACACCACCGGAAAGAGAAATAAATCTCTTTCATGATCAACTGATTAAGTAGATGGAGTTATATCAAACTATACTTCAAAAGATCTTAATCAAAATATCACTAAAAGGTGGCTGGAGAGAGGAGGGGGTTGGTATCCAAGTCACTTCACTGAGCAACTACTCTTTTTCCCCGAATCACTGATCTCTGAATATATAAAGAACTGGTATTTCAGTCAGTTTATTAGCAGATGAACGTCTACTTGATGCACATTTCTGTTTATAATCAATAATTTTCCCTTATCATCTTAATTGAATATTGACTTTTCAATAGAAGGTGTGTCACTTCATCTTAATTAGCTAGGAAGTTTACTGGTTCTGTTTTTCTTCCTTGAACTTACAAATATAGTAAAATTTTAGATTGAATGTCACTTTTGTATCTGATTTGTTATACCTTTCCCCTGTATTCGTATTAATTGATTTCTCTCTATATTATAAGTGAAGTTCGGTCATTGTCTGTATTGTTAAAGCCTACTTGCGAAAAATTATTCTTGACTGCTATCAATACATAACCAAGACCACCTCATGTTGAATTCGATATTTTTGTGAGATATTTCTGTCCTAATTTTAAGTATGAACTTCTGATTGCTTCTGATGCTTGTAAGACTGTAGTTACAGCGAGATGTGCTCGTTCCAACTCCCTATTCTGGAAGAAACTGCAGAATATACTATCTTATAAACCTATTATCTAAAACTATCTCATATGATATTACCTCGAGTCTTTGTCAACTGCGTGGATCTCTTAAATCTAGAAACCTTATGTTGTATTCTGGAGACGCAAGATGATAAGAGAGGTGTGGACCCTTCAGCTCGGAGGAAGTACAAAAAATAAATAAAGGATGTAAATATAAAATATGTTAGGATCGGAATGGCCGGAAGGCGCGATAAGAAACCAGGTGTGTACAGATGATACCGTATCATTGGGAATCTGAGGTTAAGCACCCCGATACTGAACCATCATTACCCGCCATTGTAAACATTACATTAATATTCATCGTCCATCCCCATGGCCATGTAAAACCGTCAGGAGATAATTATTTCTTTATTATCTTATTTCAGCGGCACACTTTGATTTTGGGGTAGGTCCAAAAAAATAACTAGGGCATGAAATTATTTGTACTGTTATACTGTTAACTAGATCTTATCTATGCATAAGTTAAGGGTCACTCCCTTTTTAATAAATGATTAATAATAAAATGTTATTCTCAGATTCTTTATTTTTATTAGTATATAACTACCCATAACCTATAGTTAAAATCAGTTGTATGTTTAAATCATATAAAAACGCCTTTCTACAGGTTAAAAACAATTAATTTAAATTACAAATGTAACTTAAAAATGTGTTTACTTTTCGTTCATTGCTACTTCGGTCTCATCATTTTTTCATTTCCCATACCAGTGCCTCAATTATTCCTAACAACTGTATTACTATTCGTTTATATTTTTTGTCTTACATTCCTCACTGGCCGCACCGTATTTACACACACTTATTTATTTTGAAAATTATGTATTTATTCCGTACAGTAATATAAGCTGTTTCGAATCGATCCCCTAACAAGGCTATCGGTGTGATTTATCAGTTGCTGTTAACCTTATCACAGAGCAATATCCAAAAGTGGAATACAATCACCCACCCTCCTTTGTAGAAAATTCGGCATCTCTATTCAATAGGATATTGTTGATGAGAAGCCGAAATCCGATATTCAATAGGCTGGGGGTAGATAACATCTACAGTTATAAAGATGAAAAACTCTATTATAGAAAAAAAAAAGAGGGGATGGAGAAATACTGTTTTTGTTTTTTTAACGTTCTTTCATTACGATGAATTAATTTTAAATTGTTGAATTTATTTTGATTTTTAATTGAAGCTATCATTTTTGAATAATTGTGCAAACTTCCATACTAATTGGAGCTTTTTTAATAACGAATTTATAAATTATGAACTAATTCATAGCAGAGTCAAATATGTTTTTTTAATAAATCAAACAAAACACTTAATTATGATTGTGGTATCTATCATTTATTTTTTGAGATTATAGTTCATTGTTTTAAAGATTTTTCTTTTTGTGGACTTATACTAACGATATATTTACGTTGCTCTCTTTCAATACTGGGTTGATCAAATTCCTTAAAAGTAACCGAGGTGTAGGTTACAAATATTAGTAGATAGATTGAACCTGTCCGATGTGTAGAGTACTAAACATAGATGTACAAGTGTATACCGTGAGGACTGTTCAATATCATGATCGGTATGCATTGCTTACAGTCAGCTCATGTATTTGTTTACCGCTTGAGTTGTGTTGAATCACAGCTCTACTGCAACGGCTAAGTGTTCTATTCTTTGCTATTCAATTATATTCCTACACGGGTCAGAATCAAACAAATGAGTATTGTTCTTAAATTTAGTCCTAACTGAAATAGTTAAAATTTTGCTTTAAGCTAGAAAGCAACTACATCATATAAACTTTTTATGAAACAATCAAATAGTTCATAATATTATATTAATTCACATGAAATTCATGCAATAAAAATTATTGATTATATAGACTGTTATGATATTTAAATCATTATCTGGTTTATAAATAAATATATAAAATATATTGAATATTTAGTGATAGTATATGAATATATCTATCACTAAATATTCAATATATAAAATATATTGAATAATAATTTAGTGCACAAATTAGAATTGTTAACTGTGAATTGTTTTTTAAATCCACATTGTGGTATGATAGCGTTTCAGCTCATCAAAATGGACATAAGCTTATTTATATCTTTTTTATACCAGCATTTATTAATTTAAAATCCTTTCAAACTGGAGACTTGAGATACGTGATCATGTTTGTATTTGTTTTAAATAGCCTTAAGGAAGTGCCCTACTGATTTCGGTCGGTACATCATTGGCAATGAAGGTCAAATGTAGAAGCAGAAATATGTGGCTGTCAGTTACAACAATCAACTTCTAGTTTTTTTATGTAGCTTTGTCAATGATTAAACGTTTACTAGCGAAACACAAACAATTTTCTAAGATGCCTTGACTTTTATTTCTTCATGCCTCAAGAAAATTCGTCCTTTCTCATTTCTGAAAACCTACAACATATTTTTCAAATTAATTTTTCTTTTACTTGAACCTTTTCTTGAACCTTGAATTTGGACTTAGGTTCTTGCTCTAAGCAACATATACTCATCAATATCTCTTTGTTGGGCCACTGACATGAGTGTTACATATTGGACACAGTTTTTTTTCTTGCAGAAAATAGGTACTTGATATATTATACTATTTCTAAGGAAGGTGAGAAAAGGTAAGTAAGAAAATGGCCAACTTAGGTTTTGTGTTTTACGCGCTGTAGAATATGTTGCAATCTTGATTCTTTTACCAAAACATTATGCTTTCACACTTATGGTTGAATGATGAATATATTAAGAGGGTTGTAAAAATAGAATAGATCAGATTTTCATAATGTTCTATATTCACATGAATGACATTTAATTGATTTGCTGACTTATACTACTTTTCCATATGCTTTGAAATTTTGTAGAAGTGGATTACTGCGTTAGTGCGCTACAATGACATTATTGACATTCCTTTCATTCATAACTTGTTCTCAGAGGATACGATTCCTGGGTGTTACATACCCTTCTACGACTTATACCGCCCCAACCGCGGCCCAAGTGAGTGCCGAACGTCCAATAATAGAGTAAAGTGGAGTCTAAAAATAAGGCAGCAGCACCATATGTGCTTCGGTAGTCACCATCCAGTCCTTATTGTGTCTTCTTCCCTAACTAATTCCTGTTGACTGAGACTTGACTGCTTTTTATCATATCCTGGAGAGGGTGGCTCAACAAATCCCTTTTTGAAAGCATCTTTTTATAAAGGAACTGCTTTGGTCTCAGTTACAGGAGCGAACTTGTTCCGTTTGTTTGGATTTGAAATAATGAATGGTAAGTATAGTCTAGCAAAACAATAGTGAATACCTTAAAATATTTTTAAATGCAGTCGTTTATCCTTTGAGAATAAATTAAAAATCCTTAATAATATCTCAAAATCTTGAAATGAAGAACTTCAAATTATTTTACACAGCGATCCTGTAACTTGCAGTAAACGTAGACTGTTGCCTTCTTTGCCAATAAAGTTTAACACGGTGCTGATAAAGGGGCATGTTAACAAACGTTAATAAGGCTTGAACGTTTCAGTTCTTTGCCATAAGACGATTATTTCTATATCTCCATCATATAGGTCTTATCGGATTAATTGATTTATTAATTTTTGAAGAGTATTAAAGAATCTTATAAAGAAGGGAGATTGTGTGAGATTGAGATTAATTCACCTATTGGTATGGAATAGATAATAAAAAATGGAGATAAAAAATGATTTGACATCTTTGATGAATTGTGTAAGACATGCGTATAGTTGTAAACATTATTTCTATATCTCACCGTTCTTAAACAACTTTAAAAAAAAATATATATATCAACGAAATTTATCTACGGGACAGGATTTCATGAGTATTTAACAGTTAGAAAACAACTTTTAATTACTTTGGATAAAAATGCGAAAAAATTGAATTTTTACCAAATCCTCTATAAAAAACTCCAAATTCTAATTCACAATCAATTATAAATAAATTGCAGGGGGGGGGGGGAGGAAGGGGAGAGAAAGTACCTAAGTCTAAGTAGACGGTCCAATTGTAGTAAATTCCATACACTATTTTTGTATAAGCATAGGTAAACGTATTTTTCTTAACACAACTATATTTCGAAAATGGCTGGAAAGTTATGGTAAAATTTGTATAGTATTAAATTTTATCAAATTAAATCCTTTATTTTTTCTTTCGCATTCGCAAACGCAATTTTCTCTTTCCAACTTTATTTAGGAATGGTTTATCCGATTTGACTCAAAGCTTATAAAAATACTCGCTTTGATATAGGAGCAGCTAACCTACCCAAATAATCACTGAATATTTCATCAAAATCCGAATAACAATTTTTTTTTTTTTCCTGACCTCCTAGAAATTTTAAAATAACAAACAAATTTGTTTTAGTTATGTCTGCCTCCAATCAAATCTATGCAGTGGGTAAAACACTTTTTTAATATATATTAAAACCTATTTAATCGACATTTTTGTCCGAACAAAAGTTTATAAAGGTTTGTGAACATTGTAATAGTATTAAACATTATTAAAGGCTTGTAATATTAATATGATATTCTACTATCGAGAAATACAAATAAAAACTTTTAATATAAACAATGTTAAAACTTTCTGGAATTTATTCCTGCCTTACCGTCAACCGTTTGGGCGAGCATGGTTTCGGTATGAATTTACTTGATATAATCTCCTAAAGTACATCACGATTGTCTTTATAGATTCTTCACCTCGAAGATTCTGTAAGAATAGTTAATATTTTAAATATACCAAAATCTCTAATAAAATTCAGAATAAGCCGGCTGTTATTTGACACGCAACCATGAAGAGACAGACATCAAAGAGGATTCTAAATATAATTTGACCTGAGAGAAATGGCTGAAGCCTGCTCTTTCTTCAGAGGGCATATGGAACTGGGTACGCCGGCTGCTTTATCGTCCTCATCTGAATCCCCAGCCAGTCATCGGCCAAAACGAACAAGAAACTCTTTTGCTATGTCGGCCTTGGCCATCTTGCTCTCCCTTTTGTAGACTTGTCTTTATGCAAGCTGCATTCTGATCAGAAATTTTTTTATTTTTATTTTCAATACTACTGTGCTAGAGCTTGTTATTTTTCTTCGTTATTTTTGTGGTTGTAGTGGGTTCTTTTTAATTCTTTATAATTAATTTCATGACAGAGTAAGTTAAAATTATGGTCATCGTGTATTGTATATGGTCTAAGGATCACAGTTATTTAGGGAAAATTGACATCAGAACAAACTTCACCAACAATGATTTTTTGTTCTTCGATGGTCTATAGACGCAAATAATTAACTTATTTATTTATAATCGCAGATTGTATATATTATTTTATCATTATGTTATTTTATTTATTTATTTTTCATACAGATACTTTGATTATGTTCATCTTGTCTATTCTTTTGTTTGTATATATTTTAAGTTTTTTTATTATTATTTTTTTTTATTTTTTTTTTTATTTTAGTATGTATGAGATCATTCATCACTATTAACTATTGCCCACAACTGTGTGGCAGATTGTAATATCTATCAATAAATAAATCTATCAATTCCAAAAAAAAAATTTATAATCGCATAGTATGACTATCCATCTGTTGGGCAGATGCATCATACAGTATGATCAGCAACATGGTTCTTATATCAAGGCTCTTTTTCAAAATATAGAATTATAAAAAAAATATGCTAAAATTAAGTAAGATGCTACAAAATGGATGATTTTGATGCTTGGGCATTTGTTATAGTTACAGTAACTGTAATGATTAGTTTCTTCCTTTATTTTAAATGTTACTTATTTGTTTGCTTGATGTTATGTGTTTATCTAGCGAACTCATAAAGACTAGCTATAAACAATTTCATCTCAGGTGCAATTTACTCATAGAAACGAATATAAGAAGGTAACTGTAAACACAAGGAGGAAATTGAAAAGAATGAGAATGGGAGATCTACTCCCATAATCTCTTAAAGCAGGTCAATAGAAAGGTTTACCGCCGGGTAATGTTTTTTATCAAGCCTGACATCCCATTATAGTGTAGAATATTGTGCCAGACATTACCTAAACTATATTATATCTACTATATTTATATATAGACTACTATTTATATATAGACATTTGTGTGTTTGGTCTTTGAATTGTGAAGTTTACATTAAAGAAATTAATTTATATCTATACAATATCTTGGCAGGGCGGTAAAAGTAGGATAAATCAGAAAACTAGCTATAATTACACCTCCCTAGGTATTACCAGTAGATACAACTTCAATAATTAATGTGTTATTTTCTGGTGAAAATTGGTAAGGGCCCGTAAATAACTAATTACCGCATATATTATTAGATATTTATTTTTATAACATAAATGACCTTCAAGATTGGTCCCAAAATCCTATACGGTCAAAATTCAGATAATAATTTAATTATTACAAGCTTAACTTATTAAATTTGTTCATTACATCTCTCAGTTCAGATATTAATTTTTTTTTATCGTTTATACGTAATATCAGCTTAAGAAACATAAGTTTTTGAAAAAAATTTGATTAAGATAAAAACATTGAGAGGAAACTATTTAATTTTTAGTATTTAATTAACTTAAACTTAATTAATGATTCTGGAATATAAATATATGAAGTTGACAACGTTATGTTGGTCTACTCACTTCCTATATTATTAATATAGATTAATTTACAGATTTAATAAAGTAGTTTTATGTAACAAAGAATGAAGGCCCGTTTCTATTTTCAAAATATTGAATAGAAGTTGACAACGTTATGTTGGTCTACTCACTTCCTATAATAATAAATAAGTAATATATAATAAAAATTAATTTACAGATTTAATAAAGTAGTTTTATGTAACAAAGAATGAAGGCCCGTTTCTATTTTCAAAATATTGTATAGAAGTTGACAACGTTATGTTGGTCTACTCACTTCCTATAATAATAAATAAGTAATATATAATAAAAATTAATTTACAGATTTAATAAAGTAGTTTTATGTAACAAAGAATGAAGGCCCGTTTCTATTTTCAAAAAATTGAATAGAACCATAACACTGAAGATGACTACGTGCGTTATATTTTAAGGAAAGGCTAATGTTATTCAGTGGCCGGCTCATTATTACACCTAGGGGCTATTTTATCTGCTTTATATTATGATTGGCCGATTGTATATTTTAATGGGTTCATTAGGACCTTGGAAGTGATTTGATAAATGTTTTAGAATGAATAAAACCTTAGTTTCGTGGGTAGTGGACGTGGGCGAAAGACGTATTCATTCATGGGTTCCTACCATTCATAAGTCTGTGGTCGGTTAATAACAGTCCGTATTTGATGAATACTCGACTCCAGTCCTGACCAGTCCAGCAATCAAACCCATGTTTGTTTTTACTGAAGAGGTGAAAGGTCTCGTTCTGGAAGTATAGTCATTTTGCACAGTGTGCTATTTTCTCAAGTATTGCAATGTTTAGTTTTGAATGATTCTTTTTTTTTTTTATTATAGTAATTTTTTAGATATTACTTATTTTTTTTAAAAACATTAATCAGTTATAATCCTCTTTAGCAGTACATAATGTTATTTTAAGCGTAATAAAAGTTTATATGAAAATGTTTTTGTCATTTTTATTTATATCTGATTATTTATCAATTCTAACTCATATATATAGTACAATCATTATGTGTTTTTTTTATGATCTTATTTTATAAAAAGTAGAATGGTGCTATAACCATATGGTTAATATTGTTCATCAACATTTTACCAGATCTAACCTTAAGATTCCTTTACTAATTTTCGGGTGTGCTGGAATTAAATATATTGCTGGAACCTGAAATTTTCTATATCACTATAGGTCATTGTGAAGAATTAAAAAAGATATAACAAAAAAAAAAACCTTCATCTAGTAAACATTAAGCGCAAGTCCCACGCTGACAGTAACAGTGACAGCTGTCGTAACCTCAAACATCGTGTATAAGAAGCCATTAGTTGTCGTAGCACTAGTTTCATCAGGATTTGTTTGGTAGTTGTTAGTAGTCTTATAACTTATAACACTAACCTTCAAAATTATATTTTTCACATTTTTTATTAGTTTTGGTGTAAGTTGTTGTTTGCTGTATTTAATCATCCTTCATTCATCAACTTAACCTTTCTCATTGTTGTAATATTACTTGTACGACAGATTTCTGTCACGTGGAAATGGTTATTACTTACTAACTACCTTTAAGTATTATTAATTTCAATCCTTTACATATAGTTTTTAAATTCATAAATTAATTAGGGTAATAATTTTGTAGCAATACTCCTACTTAACTACCAGGAACTAGTGCCCTTTTTCTCATTCATATTTTCATTTTAAGTTATCAAATGAATTTTCATTTAATAAGGTTTATTAGTTTAGGGGAAAAAATAGTGTAATTTGCATTTCTTGCTGAATATGAGTCAGTGTTTAATATTTTAGCCTTGGTTTTCACAGAAGCTTTAAACTGGGTCATTTGAAATAGTGGAGATGGTTGTAAGTGGATTCCTTTTCCTAATGGCGTGAATGAACCGAATATTTGATGACAGGCCGACGAATCCTAAGCTGGTGGACAATGAATCCTTTCATTACGTAATAGGATGATCTGATAGGCTATCTAATGCCCAGCGTCCTCTCTCTCATTAGTCTTTTCCTGTTTCACTAAATGTTAATTTACCATGCCAGTTATGATCCACAGGCTTTTTAATTCATCGTTGTCACCTCTTGTCGTGGCTAATCGTTGGTGACCATGATCAATACAATTTGAACACGTTTAAAAATTATAAGTCTGATTATATGTATATAAACCCTACAACCGTTCAAGTTTGGGCCGAGGCATACCCGATTAAGCAATAAAGCCGGTTAATCCGATACATATAAAAAATAAATAGTTTTAATAGTTGTGATTCCCAATATTTAATTATGCTATTTCTTACTCATAGAATTTTGAATAAGTTAACTTACACACCATACGGCAAACGCAGATATAATGTAAATTTGTATATATATAATGTATTGCATTATATTATAATGTATTCTGTAACCATTTATAAAAATAAAGAGGTTTGAAAATTAAAAAACTAAAAAAAACTTACACTGACATAGTCATAGCAATCCGTCTACTTTTCTCTCATATTTTAATTTTCTCTCTTCTATAAATGACTTCTTCAGAACGTTTAACATAGCTGAACGGAAAATCTTAGTACAATAACCAAATGAGCCTTTAAACTAGATTGAATTCTGGAGCAAAACCTACAAATATCTTTCATATAAAATAAGCAGCCCTTCCCGTACTTAAGATTTACATCGAACTGGAGCTTTTGACAGATCCTTCATTATCAGATCCCATTTCCTATGGAATTCTATTCTTACTTCCATCCATAGCTCCAGTGCCCTTCCCACTTTCACAACCCGCTTATTTCATGATTTCCTATCCATCCAGTTCCAATTGAATTAAAATTGTACTGTCCTATATTTTCTTCTGCATTATACGTAAGTTTATTATTTTTACTCTTTTTTCTGTTTAAAGACTTGTAAGATGCTTTCTTATAATTTATCATATTTTTTTTTTACTATGTGTTGTTTATTCTGTACTTTTGTTTGATGATATATACTCATTTTCATACGTAAAAAAATATTATCCATTATTGAAATAAGTTCCTGAGATTTCCATACTATAGGTTTATACTGGCTGAATAATTTGACATGGTATAACCAAATTTACTCGTAATTTTTCAATATTCCTTCTTTTTTCCTTTCAATATTTTTATACGAATGAAAAATTCTTTCTGTCGTATAGATTTATTTTTCACATTTACAGCCATTGATTTGTTTTGACAGTTGGTCTCATTCACAGAATTTTAAATAGCTTAGTTTTTCTCTTACTAATTAGTGGTACTTATCATTCAATCCACTTGTAGAAGTTTAAAGAAACGAGCGTTTCCCGTCGGTGAAGTACAAAGGAACGAAAGACAAAGATGCTTACCGACACGGCCTCAGGTGCTTCATCAGTGCAGCTCGAGCAAGTGTGGATGGAATAGTTATTTGTTTTTGAGTTGTCGTAGTTTGGGGAGAATTGTCAACTTTTGGTATCTAGAAACTCGGATAAATGGTCATGAAGCTGATAATGAATTATGTAATTGTTTACTGTTAAAATCTATAAACGAAGCTCAAATCTGTATCATTGTTCTCATGATGGAACTTCTAGAGTAAGCAATAGTAACTTTTTGTGTAGTGAGAGTAAATTTTCTCTCTTGCGTTGTTCAATGATTATTAAAACTTGTAAAATCTACCTATTGTCATCTACCTAAATTCACAATGATAATTTAAACATTAAATAAATGGTATTACTCAACTACAGTCGACCCTTGACTAGATACCAGAGAAAAACTTCAAATTACTGAAGTTTCAAAATAATAAGAGTTAAAGTAATCTAGCGGTAAGTAAACAAAATTTCAATAAATTAAGGTTTAGTTCGAATTACTTGTGCATACGACATGATATTTATTTCAAACGTAACTATATAATAAAGAGATATGGTTATATACAAATATGAAAAACATAACAATGAAAATGCTACAGTTAAATGCTCATTTTAATATAAAAAATTTGTATCAATCAATCAAATTTTCTTTTGCTGAGCGACTTTCACCTAGCATTGTCAAGTGAATTTTCGATGAAACTGAGGAACTTGATGATAGTTTACAAAATATTTATAATAGATAATAATGTGCTTTGGTTGTGCAGGCTAATTTTCAATATATTGTTATTATAATTTAGTTAAATAATGTTTTAATAATAAACCTTAATATGTAAATGAATTTGACAAACACAAGAGTGTAGGTCTGTTAGGACCAAGACATATAGATTTCTTTAAATTTTTTCATGGGACTGCTGAAAAAACTTGTTTATGTGACAACTTCTCTCAGAGATGTAGCAAGCACGTAATTTAGTTATAAATTATTAAAAAAAAGAACTTAATGTTACTAAGCCAGGGTAATATATTGTTAACTATAATTTAGCATCTAAAAACTTTGAAAAAGTACAAATTAAGTAACTGTATTACTATATTAAATAACTCAACTACAAAAAATCCTCTTTTTAACAAACATGATCCGACAGGCTTTTCAAAAGGTCGATAACAAAACTTTTCTCTTTTATTAAGAATCTTTAACCAAGAGTATTTACGGTTACGTATTTTGTTTTATAGTACTTTTTAATATGGTGCCATTAATAATGTTACATCAGTCAGATCATGGAATGTAAAGGACTCATTAGACACTATACGAGAAAAAGTATATCGTTTAATCTATCAGAAATATTACTTAACTGGACTGGGTCGATATACTTCAGTTTAGAAAAAAATCATGATAACTGTTTTCATTATTTGAGTATCTGAAAGCCGGCAATAATTACTTTTTAATTTTATTTTTCATGTTGTGTATTTTTTTTTTACAAGTCTTTAGCATTGACAGGATGAGTGATGCCATTATGTTTTTCTCTTATTATGGTAATAAATTTAATTCAGCTTGTATTATGGGTGCGGCCCATTAAATATTATTAAAAATTTTTTTAGCTATTTATAAAAACGAAATTATAACATATCCACTATTTCCCGTGTAAGATAAGGTCGTTCCTAATTCGGGGTTTAGGGGTACATTAGCCGGGAAGCCTTCACTTCTATTTTCTATTGGTGTTTTGATCTTCCTGAGGGATTGTGACATGTACATCGCCCAGTACTCCCTGTAAGTGAATATTTTAAATGCGAATGTTGATAACCAATGATAGGCATTGATTAAATTATAAAAATATTTTTAATGATAAGTTATTAGTTACCGTATATATGTACAACCATCTTCTCCTCCCGTATACAAATATTTTATCCGATACATTCTATAAATCTGTCACCTATCACTCAACCCTCTTCAAGAATAGAATTCCGATAACAGCACGTGCTTGTCAACTTCGTTCAACGTTTTATCTTTTTGAATTACTGATGCTTTCAATCCATATAAATATTTTATTTTTCTGTTATCTATTGATGTTTTTTAAAATGATTCAAAACTAAAATTAAACTGAAAAGATTAGAAAAAAACAACGTAATACGGATGTGCCTAATGGTTTGATGGCGGTTTTGGAGAATAATTTATATTTCCCCAACTTAAAAACCTTGGAACACAGATGTATATTGTATTTATTCTAACGGCTGTGTGATTCCACTACTAACGAATGACGCAACGAAACTACTTTGTCAGTCTTGTTTGGCTGACACTTTCCCTGGAGTTAAGCGTGAGCACTAATGAAACTGCTAACAATAGAGACCTTGGTTCGGTTTCCGGTGCTTTTAAGTCGATTATGTGTTCATAATATTTTAATAGGCAGTTCGTTAGCATAGTTTATTTAAATTTTACATGATAAAAACTATTAGATACAATGGTAGGAATAATAATAATAAATCAAGTACTTCATGACTAGGCTGGATTCATCAGAGCCGGCGAAGTAATGTTCAGAGCTAAGGTTGTTACCGAAAGGAACATTATTTTGGAATATTTTAATCATAAGATTAAAGAGAAATTCAGACAACACTTAAGACTAACATGTATATATTTATATACAAAAAAAAATTGTAAGTGTTGCCTAAAACAAACTCACCATCTATAGGAGTGCTATGCTTTCTTGCTTTTCCTTGAAGATTATTGTATCCTCATTATGAAAGAGGGGAACAGCTGAAAAAAGCTCTATGCATAAAGTTCCTCAAATCTGAAAAAAAAACAACTCCAATTCGGTAAAATGGTGCAAACCAATGATCATCAAGGTAACTGTATCAAATAACGTTGAAGTTATTTGAAGTGAAAGACCCCAAATGTTAATTTGGACCAAGTTAACACTATGTAGAATTGAATATTAATAGAAATTCATAATTGCAGTCAGTGATGTTAGTATGAATGTATAGACCCGCGGGGCCAAGTTTTAGGAATACCAAGTAAGTTAAGAGACCCGAGTAAGCTTCTAAAGCAAAAGCTTCTTACTCGAAAAACTCAGAAGAGAACACTTGATGGAGGACGGAATGCCCAGTTCATATGTTACATAGTTTTTGAACAAACTAAATTTTTTGACACACTTTTCAACCTTTATCTCGTTCTTTTATTCCGCAGTAAGTTCTGATAAGTTGAAATATAAAAGGCTAGGACGGAGGCTAAGCCGATTCGAGGGTGATCTATCCATAAAGATAGGGCGGCTAAAGCTCTTTGCCTAATCGAGTCTGATGGCGAGGATTATATTCCACCCCGGTAAGGATATAATCCTCAGCGGAATTTATTTACGGGTTACTAACCAGTGACCTCGTCAACTAAGCTCGGGAAAGTTCATGTTATAGTGGCTATATGGTTTCTCCTATCTTCTTTAATGGTGGAATTCTTCATTAGTTCCTGAAATTTATTACAGTGCTTTGAAAATTTCATCCCTTCGCTTCGATGCTATTTTCTTCGCCTTGGAGATCGCCACGTTTGTGTACAGATTTTTACATTTTGTTTTCGCTCTTCATTGTTCATGACAAAATAATATATATAGGTCCTCCATATAGATTGAATTAAATGTAATCTTCACTTATATTCAATTACTATTGAAGTGGAAACCATCACGATTTGAGATTTAAAAGTAGAGATATAGTAATAGGTTTTCAATTATTCTCATTAAACTGGAAGATGAACCCATTCCACAAATAACTCATCACCAAAATCATCAAGGGTCCTTAAAAAAAAAAAATTAATTTTATAGTTCGATGTTTGGAACGTTAATTTCAGCACCATCGATATTCACGGCGAATATTTTGGGATGAGCTTTGGGTATAGCTGGTTTCCAATAAAGCATGAAATTATAAATCTGATTTTTAATTGTTTTTTCCAGTATTGTAAGCAGCTGTATTGTTGTTGCTAGTTTTATATACTATTTAGTGTTATTATTAAATTGAAGAAAAGAATATTCGATTATTAATTAATGTTTCTAATATTAATCGTACATTCTTAGATTAAAAACTAATATTGAAAATTCCGTTAGCAACGGTTGATTCAATTATATCTTTACAAAACCAATTAAAGGGTCGAGTCCACCACCTGGAGAATTTTTTTTTTCTTCAAATTACCCATGAATAGACTCAGGAGATGATAGACCCTCTTGAACACTCATCCTCTTCAAAGTAGACCATCGATCTACTCAATGAGTAATAATTCAAAAAGTTTAAAACTTAGGTTAGGTTCTCTTCATTAACAAAAAGGTGGTATTGCTCACGTGACCGGTTTATTTGTGGTCCTGTTACGTTGCATAAAATAAATATACATTTTCTTGCATCATAAAATAACAATATTTCCTCGACACTATTAATAATAATCAATTTTATATTATATTTTTCATAATATACTCTTTCAATTGTCCAATTTCCAATGTCTCTTTTCTGTTTTTGGTAAGAGGTTTTGGTTTTTATTTGACAATTGACTTAAAATATCATTACAATTTATATAAAAGTTGTTGAGATTTTTTTAAAATTATAATTGGCAAATATATGTTAACACTTATCAGCCACTAGGCATTTTATACGTGTTTCTCAACACGTACAATAATTTATTGTTTGAAAAGAGTTGAGACAACTTTATTTTAAAAATTCAGATTGGTCAATAACAGCAAACCCATAGTACTATTTCTTCAGGATTTGTGAGGTTTCAATGCCATGACTCGTGTAGTCTGGAGGTAGTCAGGACAAACGGATTCCTTCCCAGAATGGTGCGAAAGAAAGAAAAACAAAAAAGAAACCGGGAGAAACTGGTTCAAGGAAAGGAAGAAGAAAAAAGGATGAAGAGACTATAAAGAATTATAACTGGGAATGTCTGTGAGGACCCAGCTTCTCTGAATGGGACGCTGCCAGTCCCAGTTGGCTAATTGCTGGCGTGCTAATTGGAATCAGTCTATTAGGTCCTGCAAATAAAATCTATCACCGTGCTACCATTTTTGTTATCTTATCGTATTCGTGTATGATGTATTAAATTTATTAGTAGGTCCAAAACTTTTAAAAGGTCCTCGAGATCAAACATTTTTTCTAAAAATTTTGTTCTGCTATTTTGTCTTGTTGGATATCTTTTTCTCTTTTCTCTGAGAAACCGCCTTTTCCTTAAACAACTGGACCGTTTTCAGTACTGCGAAATGTAAAGAATGTCAGAAAAAAATCCTTGGGAGAGTTTAAGGAACCTAAATTCCAATACTTTGTAAGTCTATAACTGGAATAATTGCAAAACCGATCAAGAGTGACTTATCAATTTTTTTTCTCTGGCTATATATGTTAATGAATTGTTTAATTTGTTTAGTTCTTTTATCATCCAATTAAAAAAACAAAACAAGCAAGTTCTTGTTACCTTAATATGTCATACATTATTCATTAAGTTCTTGGTTGCTATTATTGTCAGGTTTAATTTGAGGATTTAATGTTTTTAAGGTCTAATGTGTTTCATTTTAACCACCAGAGGGTGGCAAGATTTCCCGCAAAGATTGTGTTTTTTCAAACTTCTTCCCGCGACTATTAACTTTATCATTAACCTTCAGTATTAATATTGGATATATGACAATTTTCTTTTCAATGAGTAAGCTCAAATATTTCAGAGATAAAAACTAATCTCTATTATTTTATTTTCTCTAGTTAGATTTTTTTTTCCAATCTGCTTATATTTTAAAACGTTGCATTTCATAATAACTCCTTTTAGATAATGATATTTTGAAATAAACAATAAGAAACTGGACTGTTTACGATTTCTTCGCTGTTATTGTTTATCTGATCTGCCATTACTTTTCTTAAGAAATCGATTGTTTTTATGATGAAATTTCTTCTATAGGTTCATATTTCATTACATCTCCAGTTTCTAAATCTAAGAGATATCTAGGTTAATAGAATTGTAGTCAGCATATTTTTCTGAGAAAAGTACATTAAAGGAAAAATAGTCTTGTGATAGATTTTGATCTTTTAATTAATCAGTCTATTAGAGGTTAATTTAATTTATAGAATAATAATATTGGCTTGTATTTTTTACGATTCAGGTTTTACTTGGGTTAAGAAGTTGTTGTTTTTTACTTTTACTTATCTATATATGGATTATATATTAAGAGAAAAGTATTGCAATAGTGCAACATTTGGAATTCAGGTTTTCGACGGAATTATAGTTCGTGAGGTCCAAATAACCAAGTATAGCAAAATGGCGTAGGTGTGTTTATGAGCAGCCTACTTCAAGTCGTCGAGTCGTGTCACCCGATCTTTCCCGATTGCATAGCAGTTCAACTGTTGTATTATTGGCTGAAACACAATTTATATTCGTTATTCTCCCCTCGAAAACCCAGTAATATAAATTTTTATAGCAACATAAAAATAGAATTTTTTTTTTTGGGGGGAGGGAAATCACAAAAATAGCAATAAATTCCAGAAATTGTCTTTAGGAGAGGAAAATCATGTTGCTCACTCAGCCTCTTTTAAGTGATTACCTGATCCTTCAACTAAGAAAAACATAGTGGTTCAAGTGGTATATATGATTTTCCTGAGTTGGGGTGTTAACATTATAGTGACCTGGTTTGTAGAATTGCCCGATGATGCAAAAAGATTTTTATGCAAATCTCATGCATCTTTTGTTTTATAAGGGTTAATTTATACTTATATTTCAATTTTGAATAAAAAACATATTACTGTTAATGTAAGTTACAATTGCTGATTCCCTGCATGAATCCAATATTGACGTTCCTCATTTGTAGCATTCGATCCTATAACATTGTGTTTCTAAAAATTGAATTATTTTTTGAGATGAAAATTCTTTGTTAATATAGGTTTTTAGAAATGAATTATTACACTGGGGTAAAAATTCATTTCTTCTCTGTCATTTCCTTGTAGAAACAGCGAGAATGATTGAATATAAAAAACAGTGATATAACTAGTCCCACTCTCCTCGCCATAAATGAGGTAATCGCCTATAGCCTTGTTGCTGAGCTCAGAATACAAAAGATTTAGCCATTGTCACTGGGTGATGTTTCTTACATATGCAATGCCGTCCTTCCTACGCCCTAAGACGTTGGAGTACCATATAGCTCAGGGACGAGTGTCTTGACCTTAAAAGAAGTGGAAGTGAGATTTAGGTAAGTGGCCAAATCAGTTAGTTGGTCGTAGGTTGGTCACCTGTTCTTGTATTTCCTCATTTAGCAAGGCTGCTTCCATTTCGGGACGTACATATTTGGCCTTATCAAGTTTTCATGTTGGAAATAATGACTGGGTTTACCTAGTATCTTTGAACATATTGCAGATTCAATATAATTTATATTGCATCAATGATATTTGTACATATAAAAATATATCGTTCAGTTGTTTCCATCATTACTTCTTCCATAAACCATAAGCTCATCATATCCAATAATTAAACTTTTATAAATATTGTCATCTTATTTTCACTTTTTTTGATAAAAACAATTTTTAGAACGTCGTGTAAATGTAATTATGCTAGTAATTAATTATTTTTACCAATGAATTGTAATTTTTTTCCCCAATATTTGATAGTCTGGCGCTTCCATCATCCGTTTAATAAAATTTGAGTAACTCTCTGACTTTTGAACATTTTCCGTGATTAAAATTCCATACTTCCAGAAGGTTCCAGATAGGAATAGAGTTTTGAAACGAAACGAATCTTGATGTTTTATTAACATTTCTAATTAGTTTACCTTTTAAATAAATCATATTACTCTCATGATCTCTCGATATCAACGCCTTTCCAGTTCCTTAATTTATTCCGACCAACATTGTATAAATTATATTGATATTTGATATGCTAAAACTATTCCTAACTGATCTAATTAGCACAGGTTGCGCTGTAATTTAGAACCATTCATGTAACTATCGAAAGTAGACATTTCCTTATGTGACTGCTACTGAACATTAATATTCTTGAAAGTGTAATTTTCTTAATTGAGGACATTTCACATATTTCATGGCAATCATCGTCGCCAGATTCCGACATTTCAACGCCACATTAATTAGCGATATTATTTCTCAAAGAATAAAGTTAAATTGATCCTTTGAGGAGGTGCCGAAACCCAACGACCCCTTTAGCATTAGGTTGATCACCAGCCGCTACCTTTAACGACCTGTCGTTAGCATTCTCCAGGAAGGAGGTCGCACTTCCAGAAATGACAACTCCGCATATTACGAGCGCGGATGGTGGTAGGTCACCCGCGATCATAATATACAGGTTATAGAAGAACTAGTCATTGCATGCCTATCCGATAATAGTTTAAATATGATTTTTGAGATATATATCAAATCAACGTACATTCACCCCACCCCCAATTGGATTCTATCAGTTGTAGGTTAGGATCATTTATTCTACATTGTAGTTTTTTCAAATATCCTTTTACCCATTTCATGAATCTTTAAAGTAAATATTAACCTAAATTTCCCAACTAACCAGCTTCCTTGCACGAAGCACTAAACTTCAAATACTTCTATTTTTTTACTTTTTTTTTTTTTAAAATTTGTGATTTTTACTGTTAGTGATTTGATAAACTCTCAGTACTGGACCATTTTTTAAATTTAATTCCCATACTTAAGTTTTAGGTAAACCTATGAAATTCATATATTCAGAGGTTTGTAGCATGATTTCATTCGATCAATGTTTAAAACTATCCCACAAATTTATCCCAGTATGGTATAGTTAGCAAGCTTACTAACAAACGATTTTCATAAATTTCTCTATCAATATTCTATCTTGTTAATTATTACATAATATATGTTTTGTACCGTAACTTTAAATTGAAAAATCGATTGACCTTGTGTAAGTTATAAAAGGAACGAATCAAACCTATAACGAAATTTGAATCCCGATCATTTTGTTGAGGTCGTGTTAGAGAGTACGACAGCTTTTAGAAATATGAATCTTAAGGACCCTTCCGGATTCATATTATTGACGTTCTGTCTGAGATTATTACATGTTAAATCACGTGAGCGTTTTGAAAGTGAATTTGGTTCTGTAGCGGACATACCAACCTTTGAAGATTTTTCCAATTTCATCCAACGTCAATGTATACAACTGCAACTTAACATTGAATTTCGGTTTAAATGTGCAACATCCACCGCCCCATAGGTTTCAAAATATTACGAAAAGGGTCTTAATGGCCACTGATGTGTCCATAACACATAATAGTTGTCCTTTGTCCCGAGAAAGACACCGCTTGTATAGGTGCCCACGCTTTCGCTCAATGGAACCGAAACAAAGGGTGCGGTAAAAAAAATATATATTTATTGTGAGCCAATAAATAAATCGCTACACTGAACTTTGATTTTTAATAATTGAACTTATAACTATCGTTTAGCTTTTTCTCAAAATTTCATCTCTTCATTATTTTATTTTGTCACTATTTAAAATTCGTCATTTATTTAGGAACCTCAGTGGACCTCAAAAATAAATTCTTGGGATTTCTGAACAATGTATTTATTTTATGCACTTTTTTAATTTGCAGTGACAATATTTTAAATTTCGTTTACAATATTTACATTTAGTTTTTTTAAAAGCTTACTTACGAAATTCTAATTTTTCATTCTTGTCTTTGTGAATCTCTATCTTATTATATTAATATGATATAATGTTAAGTTATTTGTAACAATTTTTCAAATAACTCCTGCAATTATTTATTTTTATGTGATAGATAGTCTATCACTTTTAATTAGTAATATGTATTAGAATTTTCCTCTCTTTATCATGAAAGGTTTCAAACCAATACTCAGTATCAGTTTTGAAATGAAGTCAGAAAAAACAGTTTTAATATTTTTTTGATGATATATTGTTTTGTTTCATTTAATATACGTATGTTTTGGATGGTATATTCCTTCCATAATTGATGAAATTTTGTTGATAATGGTTCTTTTCATCGCAAAACCTGAGCTAAATACTTAAACTTGGAACCACCTTCTTTTAGGTATTATTGGTGATTTAGGTTCTTTGGGCACTTCATTTCAATTTTTGTATCATAAAAAAATTGCTGAACCTTCTCTCGTAAAATATCCTTGATACATAGTTTTAAAACATAATGTTAATGTAAAAAATTATATTCATGTCTCCGTCGAATACACTATACGCTCAGAAATTAATTGGAGTTTGTACCATATTGCATTGATTTAGAATGTTTAAGTTACTCTAATATTCTGGTAGCTTTTAATAGATCCTGTTCGTGTTGCTAATAAATAGATGTTTATATTTATTTCTTATCTTAATTGATAAAAACAAGAAAACTGGTTAGAAAAACTACATTATTTTCATTGTGAAAAGAAGTTGGTTGAATAGCAAGCTAATCGAGCATTTTGCGATATTTATAATTCTTTAAGATGTCGCGTCTCAGAAACATCTCATCATTTTCATTAACTTTATAAAAATATTTTTTTCTTTAGGAATTTCTTATGTTCATTTGAGAAGATTTGATTAGAGAATTCATTGTGAAACCTATATTTGGTTTTCGTCATATACTAGGAAAGTTGTAAGGCGGTTTATTTAAAAAAATTCCTGTAAGAGATAAAGTAATCTAAACGATATCAATTCGAGCCGTGGCTGAGTGGCGTAGGATAACGACCTCGATCGGTTTTTCAAACACCCAATAATACCTCCTCTTTTATCATTTTCTTTAACATTTTTGTTGTTTTGTTTTTCTTCTATAAATTCATTACGATTAATTTCATATTTATCTTGGCATAAATTATGATCATAGATGTGTATGAGGTGTTTAGTGTTACTACAGTTTTTAAAGCAGCATGAAATAACCACCTGAAGTTGGCGTAGTTCAGACATTACCAGGACTGAAAAACCTTAAATCTCATAAGTGCAGACCTAGAATACTTATATTAACAGCCTAAAAAAGGTTACCTAAATGTTGACAGTATATCCCTCAATAATAGATTAACATACTCTGAAGCTCAATAAATTGTTGATCTCATTAATCGATTAAAGAATTAATTGTTGATTCAAAATTAATCATCAATTAAATAGAGAAATATTGTCTATCAGTATCAAATAATTTATCGTAGACAGTATTTATTATATTTTATTCCATAAAATCTATGCATAATGAGTATTATTTATTCTTAGACATTGTACAGAAGAGGTCTTGACTCGGATTGAAATGTATTAATTCGAGAGCTAAACTTCTTTTTATTGATTTATTTGTTTCGCGGCATCGTTTTTGCAATTATCATCAATTAGTAAGTGATTTTAAAAACCTGATGTATTAATATAATACGAGAAAAAAAGATGATTTTTTAATTTTCGAAAAGATGATTTATTTTGACTGTTTGAGTTTTATTTTATTTTCATTAGTAGTTACTTATTTTACTATTATTTAGCTCATTTATCTACTTATGTTTATTTGAAGTGTGCTTTTATTTTATCATTATTATTTTCTATTTTATATTATATTTATCTTTTTTTATTATTATTATTTATTTTTAATAAAGGTATGATTGGATACCTACAGCCTCAATACTGATTGCCCTTGAGTGTGTACATTTTTATTATTTCTATAAAATTATATTTTTAATATATGCTTTTTTTTGTAGATAATAATTTTTCTAGTTTTAATTTAAAAAAAACATTTATAAATGCCAATAAATTGTTTAAATTCAAACATTTCTAAATCCTGAAGAAGAAAATACTCCATATAAAAATCGTTTAATTTTTAATGAATTTAAATTATGAATGAAAACCATGGTTATTGAAAAAAAATATAAAATTAAATATTGTTTATTTACTATCAATTCAAATATCCTTGAAATATGTTTTTTAATATGTGTCTCGGTATGTTCTCATATTTAAAATATTTGTTAAAAAAATAAATATACTTGTGATTTTGGGCTATGAATTGTTCTCTAACTGCCATCGTTTAATGATCTGTGATAATTTTAGGTAGCTTCACGGTTTAGAATATTCACGCTTTTTTCATCTACATGATGAGATAAATAGGCAAGCGCATCTAACTAGCTGAATATCATCCGAAATTTTTGTTAAATAAACAAAAGGAGCAATCACTAAAAAAGACTAACTTGATAGAAAGCGGCTGAAGGATATTTTTATATACTGCGAAAAAAAAAACAATTTTTTTTTTATTTATCCCACTTCTTTTCGGTTACAAATATGGAGAAAAATTTTAGTCAACGATAGTTGCATAAAAATAATTAAATACCATAGAAATGCTGATAGTTATAAACTGTTATTGAGGTTATCAACCCCCTGAAATAAAAATAACCTGTAAAATAATAACGAATAAAATGTTCAGTCGTTTTATTCCATAAAGTTTAAAGGAAATAGTTCAAAACGCCAATAAATCCGTCTAATCGGTAATATAGTTTAATGCTTTTATATTTTCTTTTTATCACATCCTCCAATTTTACTAGTACAAATACCGTGTATTATACGTATTAAAAAGTTCCTACCAAAGTAGGTATGAAGTTATCAAGACAATGATATGCAAGTTTTTTATTTATTCACGTAATAAATAAAAAACTTGCATCATTGCTTCGTTCCTATGATTCGTAAGATCTTGTTAAGTCTGATGTCTCAGTCTAATTCAACGACAATTTTTCAAATAGGCCTAATGAGTCCTAAAATAATTGCCTTAAAACAAACAAACGTTTAAATTTTATATACTAGTATAGTTTGATTATTAATCGTTAATAATGATTTATGTGGTTAAGATTAGTCACAAATATTATATATTTTTATCTTAAGAAAACTGTAGGTTATCAATTTAAATTAGTATCTCAATCTTTCTCTCAAAAATGTCATCGCTGAAGTATTTACATTTTACCACAATTATTCTTGTGAATTTTAAGCAAAGAGTTAACGAGGCCGATTCTTTAGTGGTAATAAACTTCTTTGACAGTTTTGATTGTAATTTATTCATGTATGCCCCATCAACGTTTAATCTTGTTTGCATATTCATTTTTATTTATAAAATTTATATTCATCGGCTGGCTGTTGGCCAATATCTTTCTCAAATTACATTTTTGTAGTGGCAGTAAATCTATCAAGAGGGAACTACACTTAATTAGTATAATAAATCAATAATAATTTCGTCTTAGAAATTTATTTGCATTGAAATCTCGTAATTTGCATAGAATAATAATAGTCGGTCTTCTGTTTCGTACAATTACATAGTTCTACTCTTTCCTCTAACTACTTGTTACGATTAAAAATTATGTTAAATTTATTCATTGAAACAAATGATGTAACACCCATAATATTATAATTATAATATTATGTAATATCCGTATTTATGTCTATTAAAAACTTAAAATAAGCAAAGGTGGTTATTTTAAATAATAACGGAGGGACTATAACTGACTGCATATTCCTGTTGGATGTTTATTATTCTGCAGACTGACATGGCTTCTGTTTAAATATGTAGTTATAGCAATGTTTAATTGATATGCTTTTCAGAAACATACGTTTTATTCCTTCATGAAATAATAAATAATAATTATAATATTATTTGTTTTGTTTTTTCATTTGCGCTAAAGTTATTCAAACGTTTAATTCTTGTTATCTAGTAGCATCAAATTTTTGATGATATAAAAAGCAACACTTAAACCTACAGAAATAGATATTAGTTCCAAACAGTCGTTTAGCAAATAACAAAACATATTTATTTACTGATATAATTAGAAACTTTAAACAAAATCTTTTTTAAGTATATTTAAAGGATTGCCGAATCCTTTCTTAGTTCGAGATCCTTCAATCGTCAGTCTCCGATTTCCTTTTTAGCTATTTACGAGCTTACTCCAGCAGCTGTAACAGTACATTGTGGAAGACATATGACTTCCTTTGAGAATTCTTAAGCTGCGTAGTTCGGAAGGAGTATGCAACAACTCGTTTCTCTTCCTTCTTTCTTTTATTTTTGTATATTTACATTATTACATTTCTCTAAATGTATGCTTATAATAATAATAAGTCTTGAACTTTCAGTAAATTTTAGTTGCTGTTTAAATACATGCTTATGACTATGTTTAAAGATATATTTTTAGCACACAAACATTTTGTTCCTTCATAAAATTTGAACACTAATTCCTTATAACACATGGAGGGTTTTGGGTTCATTACATTATAAGGAATTACCTTTTCTTGAACAACGGTAGTGCAAAAAAGTGATTTGCTCATGACAACCGCCAGGTTTTCCTCCGATTAAGGATAACCATTTTATAGAGGTGAGCCATAGGACGACTCCCGAATCCAAATGGATGACTCACTGCATGAATAATTATTTGACATTGCCAAATTTGAACCCGTATCTCTTGAGTACAATGCCTTGTTGAACTAACCGTTATTAGAAACTTTTTTATTTAATTTTTTTTTTTTTAGAAACATATTGCGTTGTTGACATTAAGTCCAGAAGTATTTGAAATTTCCTTTTCGTTAAAGGTTGGCCTAGATGGGGTAGAAATTAATAGCCTTTAATTTTAATTGAAGGCTTGGGAGAGTAATTGCTATTAATTGTTTGAAAGATAGGCCAGACAAAGGGAGCTATTAGGGATGGAAATAGTTTTACAGCCCTGCCTCTTTAGGGGATCTTATCACTGACGTTTTTCTGTTTTAGAAACTTTTTAATGAATTGCTTTTCCCTCTTCCGAAGATACCACTCCCGTTAGCTCCATTAAACTGGGCTAATCGGCTTTGGTTTCCTGCTTTTATTTTGGTCCATTACAGATAGAAACATCTTCCGACGATTTCTATGTCTGATCGGTTTGTGCTGTATATAGGCCCATTTATTACATGGCATTTACATTAGTATTTCAGTTTTAGTTGATGGGGTCAATCCAGGAATTATAGAATGCTGCAGGAGTTTTTAAAGTTAAATATCGGTAAGTTTTTTTTTTCATGTGAAGAACGGGTAAAGTTATTACAAGTGATAAAAAAGCTAAAATAAGTGTTTTACGAGCTATAGAAAAACCCGAAATTCTGACTAACTTAACTCTCTCCCTAAATTAGACAGTGAATTTAGTCTACTTAGTAAAATAAAGGTTTTTGGTGGACGAACTTTTTTTTTTTTAGACCACCTTCCAGGTCATTTCTGTCATACGGGGGGAGGTTACCTGGGGGTAATCAACCATTCTAGAATAGGGGAGGGAGGTCAATTTTTCATTTCGTGGGACCACCACAAAAAAGACCACCTCCAAGGCAGGATTCGGACCGGCACCGCTACAGTCACGAGAGAGTCGTTCAACTCTCTCAGCTACAAATGGCTCTTTGATGAAGAGTCATGTCGAGTTCAAAATGTTCTACAGTCTATGAAACAAGTAATCTGTTTCGTTGATTTTCTGACATATCTAACTTTTCCCGCCTTCTCTAGATTTATGTCAGAATTTAAAATTTATTTTCAAATTTGTAATACTAATGACTAAGTTATGGAGTTGCTCCGTGTATAGTGCAACATAAAAAATTTCAATTAGAAAGAAACTGCAAGAATTAAATTTTTGTTTTCTAAATTAAGATTATCTAAGATACATGTACAGGTGAAAAGTATTCCAAAAATATATAAGACTTTAAATTCTCACAGATTTTTTAATATCATTTTCATTATCATTCTTTTTTTTATCTTTCACCTTTGAAATTTGTTGTATTTCCATCCATCTCTGTCTCCCGTAAGAGCCATACTTTGTACCGTTGTTTTTTCTTATCCCTCTCAGTCTAACAATGTCCTAGAAGAAAGTCTTTTAAGAACTTTCTTTGGACCCATCTGTGTGTTAATTTCTTTGCCTCTGTAGTCTATATATATGTATGTTTATACTTGCTACATTAGCAGATCATATTTTGACAGATATGACTTTAAGAAATCTCACACTCATTGGTGTTCAAGGATTGAAAATATGGTAAATGATTGAAATGGTCCAAATTAATGGAAGAAAAAATAAAACTGATATTTTAAAAAGTATAAACAATCCCATTACGATAAAGATTTGGTATTTATTGTGGAATGTAAAGACACTTCAAGAAAAAGTAAAGAGATGTAATTTAACTGTTATTGATAGAATATTAAAATCAGTTCACAACGGTAAGGATTTCAAATTTAATTACGATGTATACAGTAAATTGTGAGTCATATCTACGTAACTGTGGCTAACTGGATAAATATCATCGGTGGGATGTTGCGATGAGTGACATATTTGAAAGAATTATCGTTGCAGATTTAAAGTAACAACTTTTTTTAAATTTTTGGTAAACCTAAATTGATTATTTAGTATTTTTATATTCAGTTAAATCTTTTTGTCGTGTGAAGAGAATAGAATTAAAGGTTAAAAGGTAACAAAACCCAAGATAGGGAAAATTCACTAAGGTTTAATTATGAAAGTCTAGTTTATCTTGGCCAAACTAATAAAAATTAAATTTTAAATTTTAAAATAAATGTATTCAACTTTTTATATTATTAGAAAAATTAAATTTACTTTTGGTTTTTAATGTTAAGTGATTTTAGAAGTATTGATTTATCAGTTGTGAAAGAAATATAAGTCAGTGGAGCCAAAGAACGCATTATATGCAGTAGTTTATCAATATGCTTGCATAGCTGTCTGGGGAAACGATCGACTACGTCCTCACTCCTAAGAAAAACTTCTTCCGTCATTAAAGAACTAGGAAGCGTTGAGAAATATAATGAAAAACCCCTGGAGGGCCGTTACGTTCATTGAACTGAAGAAATCAGTAGTCAGGTGGCATACGATAATGGCTATCAGTAACATTTCTGGTTTTATTGCCGTCTCGAGCGAGTACCTTTTGCGGCTGGAGATTGTTCCCTCTATGGCCGCTCCTCCAGGAAGGTACCAGACCCATCATTGAAGTCTATAAATCTATAGCGTTGACACCCGGCCGGTATCCTCATTAACATTGACCTACATCTAGCCTATCCTCGGGCATACCTTGGTGTTAGATCCTTTTGTTTTAAAGCTTAATAAGTTGTCTCTTAAGATGGATTGAGCAGCGATTAACATGCTGAGCAAAATGCTATGTCACTGATATTTATCGCATGACCCATTAAAGTATTTTTCCTTATATTATTCATAATATACCACCCAAATCCACTTGTTTCTAACCTGGCTTCTCCTTCATTACCTAATAATCCTCCTAGGCGTCTGAAAAGCAGATGGCCTCGAGATCTTCTCATCAAGAAATGTTATTGGAGTTCTATCAGTGGGTAAATTCTCCACATGTTTTTATTATGTCACCTACAGCAAATTTACTTGTTTTATATATCTGTATACAGTTGTAAATATCAATCAATAAATAAATTATTAAAAAAAAAAAAAAAAAGATTAACAAAATTATTATTCATTTAACCTATTCTCTCAGCTACCATATAGTTTACTATGGAAAAACAAGGTAACTCGATTTTTTTTTCCAAAACTGAGATACAATGGTTTCTGATAGATTTTGAATGGTGCACAGGATGGTACAAACAACACCGGAAAAAAAGTTTATTCTGAAATAGTATTTTTCAGAAAAAACTTTGTTCTCCTAAACATTTAAGCAAATATATAAGGTACCTCGTTTTCCCTCCGTAATCTTCAAAGTCTGTCTGTTTTTTATCAATGTATTAAAATGGTCATAAACTCTGAAATGAAATGAAAAAATGAAAATGAAAAACTTCTAATGAATTTGTGGAAATTAAAATGAATGGTTCTGAAATAATTCATCAAGTGTCATTATGAACGTTGTACTTTTCACTTTTACTTTGTTTTTCAAACTGTTCTTTATTTAAAAGCTTTATAATTGTGGTTTTAATATTCTTGTTTTATTTAATTTTTAAAGAAAATTATCTTATAAATATTCCCTTTATTCAGTAGTTGAAAAAGAACCCGAAACTAATATTATACTACTCAACCTTAAAAATTCCAAAAAAGCATAATATAAATCTTCAGCGATATGTACTTTCTAAAAAATATTTTATTAATATAATCTCCAGTATTTCCTATTTTAAACAGAGCCTTTTCGTTGTGGCTTTGTTGTATATAATACCAATAAAAGTAATTTTAAGGAAATAGTGGTAAATATTTAATAATTGCCAAATAAATAAATACATTCTTACTAAATAAATAGTTTAATACCACTATTTTATTTGTTATTTTTGCCAGACAACCAGTCAACCATATTAGAAGTAAATTTTATCGATTTAAAAATTATTTTGTATTATATCTAAATTAACCGATTCATAAATGATAAATGACTTTCGCTATGATTTAACGAACAATGTTAAAATCTTACGAAATATATTAGCGAATAAAAAGGTTGAAAGATAAAAGAAAATATAGTTAATACATAGTTTCCAGCCCACAATTTTTTATTTTTTTTGAACCTGCATTCCTGTCTGAATTAACCACATTCCTTTGAAGGTTCTTCACAAAGGGACTTCTTGTTTAGCATGGACTGGAGTTTATTCTGGAAGATTCTAAGTATGTTTTATTCTTACATATATTTTTTATCTGTTTGCTGCTTAACGGGAGCCCGTTTTAAGAAAAAATAAATAAAAATTTTAGGCTATTGTTCAGTCAGTTATTTTTTAAAGCCTTACATTGTCTTACACTGCAATAAACAACTTACATGCAGTGTAAGGCACCTAATAAACTTAAAAAAATGTGCAATAGCCTACATTTTTACTTTTATGTTTCTTAAAACTTTTAGAGCTGGCTCTCTTTAGGCAACAAACAATATAAATGAAACATATCTTATAATTTTCTCAAACAAGTTAGTTCACGATTTACTGCTTTTTATATCTGGTTTTTATTAATCTGGCTATGTTTTAGGTATATAAGTAATTTTTGTGAATTCCACCCCTTTTGTAATGTAAATGTATTGTTTCTTTATTAATTTGTTCATACTAATTATTTATATAAGCTTCATAGTTTTTCATTCATATCTAATAAAACAGTAGAGATTAGATCAGGATTAAATGCTGCGGTGTTAGTAAAATATTTTATGTTATATAATGTCATGAGCTTTCATTTTTTTTATATCTGTTTTACATATAATCTCTAAAACCTGGGACTTTTCAGGTTTTACTTAATCTAATAAAACTGAGATCAAATGGATTAAGATAGTTTGATTGATTCCAAAAATAAGACAGTCTGAGAATATATCTAAATCTTTTTTATCACTTATTGTAAAAGAATAATTTGTATCATTTTATTCAATTTTGTTTATTCTCTTTTAATTACAATTATTTGATACCCATTAAAATTTTTTTTAGGTCTTAAACTGAAATCCTCCTTTTGAATAACTTTTTAAAATAGACATTTATACAATATGTAAATAAAAAAAATCAATCTTGTCTAATAATATATATTCTTTCTTTGAAAATCTTTCTGTGAGTGGCTTCAAACGCATCTTTGAGCACCAGACCAAAAAACTGAGCTCTTGATCTTACACCCAAACTAATTTAGAACTGTGAATAGATCCTGTTTATATTTCACATCTATGATATCCTTGGTTTATAATTAATTATTAGGTATTTTAATACTACTAAATTTAGTAGAGGTTGTCAAAATATGGTTAATTTAACGATCATATAGTACGAATTTGCTATTATAAAACATGATTGTACGGAATAAGGAAATATGAGATGAAATTAATACAAATGCATGTATAAGTCATGCTTAAAATTCATAACCTCATACAGCGTGGGTCTTCACATATGTAAAAGGAGATTTCAGCTTACGATGAAGCTTATTTGTAATACGATCAGGGGGAAGGGGGTGCCCTATAAAATATACTGTAGTTAGTGGCAGACTTCCTCCGTAAAGTATTCTTAGCACCTTCTGTTCGCTTTCACAAAGAGAGTAACCCTTCATTTGTTGCACCCTTTATCTAGCCACAAAAAATATATTCTATTCATTCCCGACGTACGAATAAGGAAGGATGTAAATCATTCTATATATATACTGAATATAAGCAGAATTAATCTGTGATCCTCTCTATGTGTTGCATATTTACTTACGTATATACGTTACGTTCTGTCTGAAGTATAGTTTTGTTATTCAGAAAGATTTTCAACTTTTTTTTATTTTAATTTTATATTTATACTACCGTAAGCTTATATAAGCTTGTGTTATCCTATTTATATTTATTACTTTTTTATATTTATCACTATTTATTTTATTAATTATTTTTATTTTTATGTTTTTATTTCCTTGTATGAGCGTATTTGCGGCTATGTATCCGTATAAATAAGGTGTATAAAAATATTATTGAGTTGAATTTTTAAAATTTTATTTTACATTTATATATATGATTACTATTTTTTAAATTTATCTTATTGAGAAATTTTATCTTATATTTGTATAAAGAAAAAAAAATCATTGGGTTATGAGAAAAATATATTTGAAGAATTATAAGAAATTAAAAAAAATACGATGATGTATACGTAAGGGAGAAAGAACAAATAATAAAACATTATTTCCATGGTTTTAGGCTAATCGTAACTTACCAATTTATATTTTATGTTTAAAAAAACAAACAATAGTTTTAGTAGTTATTTTACGCTTCGTGTGTAAGTAACCTTTTTAATAATGTGGCTCTACGTTCTCCGGAAAATTATTTCAATATGAGTTATTAGAAGTATCAAAATCATACGACTACACAGATTATTTATTAATATTATTTATTGCTATTTGTTGCTTAGTAAATTTAAACAAAAAATTCTGGACTGTAATGAAAATTTGCTTAACTATTTAATAAAACAATAATAATGAGGGAAATACAATACTTAATTAAAACATATATACAAAATATGTAATTAAAACATCGAAATGATCCCACAAATCTTTTATTTTACTATTTGCACAATATTTAAATGTTTCTAAGAATATAGAGCTAACTTCTATCTATCATCTTCCATTTCTCTTTTAAACATTTCATGCATGTCTGCTCATTTTCAATACCTTATTTTTCGTCTTTAGTGGATTCTTACATTAGAGTTCCAAAATTATTTTATTATTCAAAATGTCATCTGCACCAATGAATTTGGATTTGTTTTATACATTTCCATAAAAAAAAGTTTTTTTTTCAATATCAATTTTTTGATTTCTAGATAAATTTGATTTATTATTATTGAAAAATATTTATTTTTTTTTTTTTACAAATTCCATGGTAAAATTTATGAAGGCTGATTTTAAATTACTGGGTATTATAGTAATAGTACATTGTTCCTTTATCATTCTATTCCTTTTATTTCTTGTGATAAAGCTATTCACCTAGTAATATCTTCTTTTTTTTCTGAATATATGTTCTTGATAAAAAAAAACATTTCTAATTTTTTTTTTGGTCGGAATAGAATGGACGTTGTATGTATGAGTTGGAAGAAAATGAATGAGATTCCATGCTGTAATATGACCCGCATATCAAATGGGCATTTTGATGAATGGTCTAGTCATAAGTCCCTATTTATAACGACTATAATACCCTGAGAAATGAGGTTATGAAGTTTACGAATGACAATGCCGTCAACAGCGTCGTCCTACCAGAAGCGGAATTTCATTATACGTTGCTTGGTCTATTTTTCAAAATGTCTGACCCATTTAAATATTCCTAGTTTCCTGTTCATAGAAAGACACTCAATTACTGTGGTCGACCTAGTAATAACTTTGAAATTCCACTTACTGGGTTATTCATTCTTTGAATTTTCTGGATTAAAATGCTCCTAGCTTCAAGAGATGCCAGAAATTCATAATAGTGGAGCTGAAGTTCTTATCTGGTGAAGCGTTGGAATTTGAATTACTTACATAGTTGGCTTCTGATATGATCTTCTGGTTATTTACTATCTCGGGTCACTATTCAATAAAATTATATAATTGAATTATTTTTTAATGTATTTACGTTAATTAGTTAATAAGCTAAAATACATGATATGTTAGATCTTTCTATATTATAGTAATATATAAGTATATATAATAAATGCTTTACCTAGTTCATGGTTCCCTGAAAAGAATTTATCATTTCAGGCTTTACGAACCTGATGTGAACTATATTGGTATTTATTTAACATAAATCCAATGTTAAAAAAATAATAATGATGCAGGTTTATCAAATAATACAAGATGAATATATAATAAATATTTAAGACACAAAAGTGTGTATTTTAAAATAAATACAAAATTTAAATTTCATAAATATTAATCATTAGGTATTACAAAATGTATGTATGGCATTATTATATATAGTACTCAAGTATTCGTTTCGCGAACACCTGCCTACCAGGGTCAATATACGAATATTGGAAAATCGTTCGTTAAGTTCTTAATAATATGGCTATAGCCAAGAATTGTTTTTGTAGCTGTTAAATAGCAAACTTCATATTATACAATTTTTATCAACGAATATGATAAATCTCTCTCCTTTACTTTTAGTTTATGAGGAATATTTGTGATGTTACATTTCCTCCAACCCCGAAGTGTATACAATTAAATAATACATTTTATAATTCGATGTTGCTCTTTATTAATAATGGTGTGGGTAGTAATATATATGCATTTTTTTAAAAGTATCTGTTCATTAGCATTTTATTTATTCGAATTTCGTAATTAAAATGTTTTTGTAGTGCAACCCACACCACAGTGATTATTAAAGATAAGAGCCTGGAATTTCATTAATTTTGTTTAAATTACTCCTCGGGTATTTTCCATTCGTTTATATATTGCATAATTAATGCATCCTTAACTTATTAACAACATCGAAAATCATTCAAAAGTTCATAGTAATATATCGATGGCTATTTTGTAACTGTAGAAAATAATTATATTTTTCACACACTATGAGTTCTTACAATTCGATGACATACGTATAGTCTCACAATAATAATGACATCATAATGTCGCTGTCCCAGTTCGACAGTGTAATACCTATATATGGTAAGATCTATATTGTTCGAAACTATAATATCTGGAATTATTTGTTTTACTTAGATTTTATGACATATGTTACACTCTGATTCTGTTTTACTATTTAGACCTTACCCTTATTGCTAAGGTAACATTCAAAATAAAAAAAATATTTTTTGAGATGCTGCTCTGTGGAAATGGAACAGTGATATTATTATGTCATTAATATCTTGAGACTATACGTCATCGAATTGTTAGAACTCATCGATGTGTGTGAAAAATAGAATTTCTAGTATCAGATGAGTAATCAACTTTTCTGGTGAGTGGAAAACATTATTGTATTTTAACCTGCATTCTCAGAGCCATAAAAAATATTTAAAATTGCGTTTTTTTTTTTCATCTTTAAATTAACTGTTTTGTTGATACGAGACCTTTTAGCCAACGCTTTGAGGAACTACCTAACAACAGCTATATGTATGTTGCTTGAATCAACAAAAACCGATGTTCATCTTTAGAGGTCTGTAATTTTATATTTAGTAACCGTGTCTGTCGAAGATTAAATTTTATTTTCAAAATTATCAAAAGCAATCAATGCTTTTTGAACCCTATAAATATTTTTCCCACACATTCTCATCCTCGTTTCTAAAAACCTTCGTTTTGTTTTTCAAATTCACCTTTCTCAGGGTCTTGAATTTGATAGGGATTGTTCTTCCTCTAAGCCACAGAGATATACATGTCGCATCGATAAATTCTTTTTCTTTTCGAATTCGTTTCAAAACAGTTTGAAATCACAATATTTTACTATTACTATATCCTTTGGGTTTTTTATTGCGAATGGTTTGCATGTTTAATGCAATGCATCCTCTGGTAGAATTAATACCTTATGTAGATTGTTCCTCCGGCTGACGTAGATGATTGTAATATTGGAATATACGACGACTGCAGTATGCTAATAGCAGAGGGTAGAAATATTGCCGCCCTGAGTCACCTGACATTTAGTAGCTCCCGCCCTTATCTGTCGTCTAAAGGACACCCCCGTCATTACTGCCCTCTCTCTTCTATCGATAATAACTCTTGTCCAAATTGTCTTCAGGGTAGCTATGCTATATGTTTTAATAATGTTAAAATATGTAGCATAACTACGTTTAATTTTAATAATTTTTTTTAAACTAGGCTTTAGAATATACTACTATTATAATTGAAGTGCATTATCATTTAAAATAATATTTTTGGTTCCTTTCTATTAAGCATTAATGTAGGAAATGACAAAATTTTATGTCCTCACAAACGAAAATTTTCACTAGCTTTTTACATTTAAGGCATCCAAGAAGTATATAATATATTATAAGAAGGGAATCAATTTTGTCATTGTCTGATTTAAATTTTATCGAATTCCATCCTCAACTTTCACTTCACTATGCATAAAAACATGTTTCTTGACAAGCATGTTTCAAATTAAGCTTTTCCCGCAGACTTTACTCTCAAATGACGTATCAACTTTATGAAAAAATAAGAATTATAAAATGTTGAACGCCGAGGGAAGGTGCTCCAACTTAGTCTTCATTAATCATTCAAACCATTCATAATTAGTAGAAATGTACCTTCCCACTCGTGACAACGCAGACGGCAAGTAAGCGCCATAGTGCTCCCCTGCACGCAGTGGGTCCCAGAACCTGCCTTAAAATGCCCTTCAGGCAAAGAAAGGGCGTTTATGTTCATTATCCATTATATATACATAGGTTTTTGTTGGAAATAATAAAACTATTAGAAGGGTGAGAAAAATAAAATGTATTCTTTATGTAACTACTAGCCATTAGAAATTGTGAGGAAGCTATACTGTCCTATGTCCTTGATAGATGTTTTTCTATTTACAAAAGAGAGTGTTCTTTGAAAACTAAGATTACAAAATGTATTACAGCTTTTATAAAAGTGAAAAATTAGGTGGTTATAAATGTTTATATTTCGATTTTCCACTCCATTTCCTATTAAATCTTCAAAAACAATAGAAATTGGTTAATGGTGTTTGGCCAGTTTACGTCTTCAGTATACTGGATGAAAAATTATCCGATATGGGTTTATATTAAAATTTGATTTTTTCCAGATCTGATTGTTCAGAATCCACAAAAAAAAAAGAAGACAAAAGTACCTTATTCCATTTCAATTTCAGAGTTAGATGCGCTGTAGAAGAACTGGATGTTAGAAAATCGACACTGTTAAAAGATACACTATAGGCCACTGTTATGACTCAGCGGAAGTCAAATTAAAATTCCATAAAATTTTACATGCTGAGAAGGATGAACCTGTATAATGAGAGACCTTTTATATCTCAATCAATTATTTTGCCAGTCCAACCATCAATAGAAATAATTAGATTTCTTTAAATCATATTTATCATCACATCTCAAACCTCAAGTCGAAAATATGGGAGCTGATTCTAATTTACAAAAAATAGGGTTTGATGTATATACTTATTATTTCACACTGGGCCACCCATAGCTCAGTGGTTAAGACACAGTCTTACCAATTTGATGTCTATTGGTGGTGCCGATTCGAATCCGGCCTGGGGCGTTGACGTTTTTCATTGCGTGGCGGTCCCTCAAAATGAAGAACTTTGACCCCCAACCATGGTTAGGCAGTATTAGGACTCCAATGGGAGTCTTGGCCGGAAAAAAAAAAAAAATTATTTCACACTGAAATCCTTTTGCAATATTGGTCTCTTATTTAAAAATATCTTCTGTATTCTCCACTTCTTCATTGAACGAATTTATTCAACCATTTCATATATTAAACTTTTTTATAGCTATTATTTTATGATTGTTTCTGTATAATTTTATTAATCAATTTTTTTTTTTTACAGGTTTGTATCCATGATAATTGTATGACCGAAACTTATGATTTCTTCGTAAATGTAAGTAACATTGATGATAAATATTACAATTATTTTTTCATCGATCCCATGGAATATTTAATGTTTAATCAATAAAGCAACAATAGACTAATTGTTTCATTAGTTTAATGATGTATAGAAGACTATCTTCTTAGGCACTTTCATTAATAAGACACTCTTAATATACAATGTTCACCAAACTTAAAATGCTACTAATCGATTTAAAATTAAGTGGAACTAATTATTGGTGGAATTTAATTATAGAGTCAACTATTATAGATATCAGATTAAGGTCTCGTTTTAAGGAAGGATAGCCAAAATATTAATTGGTTTGATTTTTCGCCTCTACAACTATTGCTATCACTAGTTGTTTTTGATATATGAAAGCAAGGACGTTGATAAACAGGTTCCTTTGTCTTCATATCCACATAGTTTAAATATTTACGATTAGTTGCGGTAGATAACCTTTTTGGGGTTAGTTTAATCTTCCCTTTAGTTTAGAGATTAAATAAATATTAATATATATAATTTCTCAGGAGGGCCTAATGAATTTTTCTAGCATTATTCAACCGGCATAGGTCCTAGATAAACATCTCTCTAGTGACATCTGTTAAATAATTAATTAAAGCAGCCATGATACTATGTGACTCAGCGTTTCCTGAATATAACTGATAAGTAGAATAATTAGTGACTGGTTCAGTTATTTTTATAGACAATTTCTTTTTAAACTTCTATTAAATTCACCGTTATTTATTCACATTTTCTGAACAGAATAACATGAAAGAAGTTTTGAATTTAAAAATCTAGTTTGGCTAATATAACCAAAAAGATATTCCGTGATATCTATCGAACCATATTAATTCACGTTATGAGAAAGAATCTATATAATAATAGTATGTGTATTTAGAGACACATGCGCCTGCTGACCATGTTACAGTAAAATAATCCACTAAATAATTTTAAAACTAGGATTTGTTTTCCGTTACATTTTTGCATCTTCGGCTACCTTCGGACTCGTTCTAGGCAGAACAATTCAGTAAGAATGAATTGCAGTTAAATTTTCATTCTGTTCAGAGGAACTTTTTAAGTTTGTGTGCACCTCATTCAGTGCTTCTAAATCGAGTTGAAGAGTTAAAAATTTGCATGTGAATTGATATGGGAGTTGTTGTTAATGTACCCTTTATATGGGTCTCACCTATTATCCGTGGTTTTTGGGAAATGTTAAGGTTTTACGTATCTTCACAGCTCTTTCTAGTTAAGGTAGAAAATTTATATTTGAATTGATGGTAGTGAAGTTCATCTTGGGATTGTTGATATTTTTCTCTTATCCCTACCATTTGTTTTGGTGTTATTAAGTATGGAATGGACTTAGAGAATTGAAACTTTGCATTAGAATTGAGAACCATTTTTATCAGTATGTACTCCGCCAAATAAATGAAAAAATCAAATCTCTTATCTAAACTTATCTGTTATGAAAACAAAAATTAGGAAGATATATTGCTGCTTTGCTTGAATAGTGACAAAAAAAAAATTAATTTTGCGTTGACGTATTATATAGATTGTAAAGTAGGCTATGATTACTTTATGGCAACCCTACTAGCTTTGGGACAGTCTATAGAGAGACTACAGTATATAAAGAAACCCCTGTTTACGGTAATATCTTTGGAATACGCCCATTTCAAAATAAAACCCATTTTGTTTTTTGTTATGGATGTACCTCTACTCAATTAAAGCAGAGATATGTCTAAATGACGGATCTCTGCAACTCACGCTTCCTTTTTGCTACTCTTAACTCAGATTGATTTAAAATATTTGTTGTTTTCGACAATTTTCGTTATATTAAGGGTACACTATATAGTTAAATTATTTAGGAAGTTATTTATATGAATTGTGCTTTATAGTGTAACAGAAAACTAGTTTCAATATACCACTGGCTAGACTGTTTGGGTGTTCAGGTGACGAGAGAACAACTGAGTGTAGACAGCTGGATCGAACTAATGTGTAGATATCGGAGACCACCCAAGTATATCTTGCACCGGTTTTCTACCCCTGGTTGCCATGTTCGGCTCTGATAGGATTTTTTTATTACAATCAAATATTTTTACAATAACGTAGATGGTTTTTTAAATTATATAAAACTTCTTGAATTCTATATCTCTATATTTTAAGTTCTATAAAAAATAAAAGTTATAAAGAATAGGTATATTTGTTTTCCTTAAATTAACCGATTACTGATCAATCAATAATTATTTGTAGCTCTGATTATTTGCGTTATTTTTTGGGGGGATATATAACTTATTATTATTAAGAAGTGGTATTTTATTTCCTTAATATCAAAATTGTTCTTGTGATAAGAAAATAAAGAATTATAATTGATTAATAAAACTAAAATAATAAAAAATTATTCTAACGGAGGAAAGACCAACATAGAAAGCGAACACTTCATGAATATGTATAGATGTACAAATTCTAATGAGCTGTACACATGTGTGAACCGTTTATTTAACCAATGTGGGATTACTAAGAACCTTATGATGCAGTCCAGTTTCTCTGAAGAAACATTTTTCTAAATAATTGTTATAATTATTACTTATTTTTTTAATAATATCAATTATTTTCTATTAAAGAAATCATGAAATACACTACTTCACAAGAGTTATATTTGAAAATATTTTAAAACAGGTATTTATCAGTATCAGTAAGTCTGTTGGGAATATTTTCCTCCAAATATTCTTGTGAGGTAATACCTCTTTAAGTAATAATAATAATAATAATAACTTATAAATAAATAATAACTTATAATACCACTTATAAGTTCATTGTTAGCTTATGTTTTCAATAGCAGGAAACCTTAAAAAAGGCAACCAACCGAAACTTTGTAGTAATAAAACGTTGGTAATTAAATTTAGTTTAAGAAAAAATTCATAAGAAATCCAATTACTTAAATAAAGGTTATATATTGTTTTGCTGAAAAGCGTGCTTTAAAATCTTAGTGTCTTATGAATTTAATGACAGGATTGCTTATAATTCCTTTATTGTTTTTCAGTATTTACTTGCTAACACTGTTTCAGGTGTGACCCTATTTCCTTTTGACGTGCATGGATTGCAACTACCTTTTCTGATACGGAGATTCTTAAACTGTTAAAAGATAAAAACGATTTGCTTGGAAAATATAAATGATAATGACCTTTATGAGTAGGTAAATTTATAAAATGAATAAATAAATTAAATAACCGTTTAGTGATAATTGCACGATTTTATTTTAGAACTATGAAAAAAACATTATGTAATGTTTAGATTTATTATTCTATAATTTATTTATTTTTTGATTGATAATAGGCTGATTATACGTATTATATCCTAATAATTATGCTTTATAGTTAAGTATTTAATAATTAGGTCTTATATTTAAGTATCAATACGTATATTTAAATGTCTCTATTAAATTGTTTGTATAAAAATTCTATTGAAAATTATTGTGGCCCTATGCACCCTTACTTCACCACTGGATTTCAATTCAAATAATTTGGAACAAGTTGGAACATAAGTTAACCTTATTCCTTAACCAGGCGGGGTGTGAATATTGCCGACATGAATGGTTAAAGAGTTTTTATTTGTCATTTAGATATGATATCTATGAATGTAAATTAGGAGTAGTATTTCTTGCCCACAGTTAGATTGTCATATTTTGAATAAAAAAATTTAGTTCCAAAAATAAAATAAATTGTTCTATATTTATATCATTGTAGTGATTTTATAATTATTTCTTTTACTTTTGTTCCATTATTTAAATTTCTACGAAATTAAAATTTTCTAAGCCAACACGTACATTACTAGAAGAAAATGGGGCATATGTGAAATAATATTACGAAACAAATCAAGGAATAATATAATCCTATGGGATCAAATTCATTCGTGATAGTTCAATAAATTATATGAAGAGTCATGAAAGCTTCTAAAAAGATGGCGAGAAAATACTATACGTAGAAAGAATACATTATACATTTTATCCCTATAATGTTTACAACTAACCCATGGTGAGAAAATACTTTACACCACATTTTATAGTTATATACTTACATCATGGTTAGGTATATATTAATTTTATGTAATATTAGTTATTAATTATTGTAATACGAAATTAATATTATTTGCTTGTTGGATTTGATGGAGAAAAATCATCTTTGCTTTGACAGCTACTTAAGAGACCGTTAGATTATCTCTAGATTAAAAAAAACTTCTAATCTTCGGTTTGTCCACTAACAGATTAGAAAAAATATCATGCACGCCAGCTTATATTGACTTTATCTCCAGCTCTAGGGTTTAAGCTTAGCTCATCACCTGGTGGCTTTCTTGAAAATTACTCGGATGTAACCTTAAACATTCTCTTTTTTTTTTATTGTATTTGAGAAACAGCATAAGGATAATAAGTTAATAATCATATTTTTTTTTAATATCTGACAACTAGTACTACCTTAAATTTTTTTATTTTTTTTAAATAATTTATTTATTGATATTTACAACTGTATACACATATATACAACAAGTAAATTTGCTGTAGGTGACATAGTGACATGATAAAAACATGTGGAGAATCTACCCACTGATAGAACTCCAATAACATTTCTAGAGGAGAAGATCTCGAGGCCATCTTCTTTTCAGACGCCTAGGAGGATTATTAGGTAATGAAGGTGAAGCCAGTTAGAAACAAGTGGATTTGGGTGGTTGAGAAGTTTATTATGGAAGGAACGGTATCTGGTTCTAGCCAAATCCGTATGGAACATTGATGTCCTGATGGATGAATTGATTTGTGACAAAGTAAGGAGCATTAAGGATTTTACGAAGGATTTTGGACTGTAAGGATTAGATTCTGGAGGAAATTGATGGTTTAGTGGAGCCCTAAAGCTCAACTCCGTATGTCCAGATAGGCCTTATAGTGTAGATCAGTCTTTTGTAATGGATTGGCAATTTAGACCGTTTGTCAAGTAAATGTTGCAATAGTCGGAATCTACGAGCAGTTTCTTGTCTTTTTAGTCTTGTATGAGGATTCCATGTCAGTCGTTTGTCGAGATGTAGTCCTAAGTAACGGATCTGTTCGACAGGAATAAGTGGGGTATTATTAAAGGATATTGTAGGGGAAGAGGTCATGGGCTTAAAGGACCTTAAATTTAAACCTAATAAATAAATCTATTTATCAAGGGTTCATTTATTTTTTTTTTTTTTTGACAGACAAAAATTTAACTGACTTTGTTTCATTGATAAATTCTCTTGAATTGCTTATTTAATTAACTGTCATAAATCTGAAATATGAATGTAAAAAAAAAAAATAAATAAAATAAAATCTTAGGGTAGAGTAAATATTTTAAAATGGCAAAAGGTCCTTTGGATTGGAGGAAATATAAGTTAGCCGGACGGTTTTGGACGGATACCAAGATGTTTGGAGACGGACCGACCGTCTAGGATGTATCTGAGTTAATTTTATCCCTATGATTCGCTCTCTGCCCCATTTAAATCTTTTTCACTTATAGTATGGCTTGGCATTTGATCTCAAACTGACCGATTGTTTTTTTGGATATTTTTAATGGCTATTATGTGTAAAATATCAAAATTCGGTGTCATTTTTACAGCTAGTAGTTAGTACAATTAAATTAAAACATAAATTAAGTTTGAGTTAAAACGGAGTTGTCCTGAGATAGACCGAAACGTACTCGCATTTAGCGGAATCGTGTTAAATTTTAAAATTTATCTCGAAGAGTTTACCTTTGATTGTTTTCTTTGGTGGAAAGTATGTAGACAATGATTTTTTTAGTATAGTTTTATTGTTCGAGGATTAGTTTTAACGTCCTTATTTACTCCCAATACGATATGGTGCCATAGATATTCCAAAAATATTAAATGGTCCTTTATTCCTTTACATTATATTTATTCTCCAACTGGAATGACTTGTGAAAAGTTTACAAAAAGTTAGTGGCAGATAATTGCGTTAAATAAGAAAATTAATCTGCGTTGACAGTATATAGTCCTATTGAACGGATTACAAACTGATAAAAAAAAAAGTAGGAATATTGTAAGTCATTAACTCAAACATTAACATTACTGCACATTTTATACATTAATTTTGTTTTGTTTTTTGCAGTATTTTGTTTTATATAATTTAAATATGTTTACATGCTTAATTAAATTATTGATATTTGCATAAATTGCATTGTTCTTTTAAATTTATTTCATATTCTGTCTGCTACCTAATAATATAATCTCATTTATAATTTTATGAGATGGTTATTTAATTAAGTAATATAAAATTACCAGTCCATTTATTAATTAATCTTTTCAATTTTCAATTTGAACTAGTAATATAATATAATTAGATAGTTTATTGTATTCATAAAATTGTCCTATCGGATTTGTACTAGTTGACCAAGAAATGAAAATTTTATTCTGAAAACTAAAAAAATAGCTGTAATTTTTCTCATCGTAAACCCATTTAAATTTGTTTCTTTTATTTTTTGGAAATTTAATTACTTCTTAAATGTTAGTATACATTATTTTCATTAAAATATATACATTTTAAGTCATTAGGAAGTAAAGTTTTATTTTTTTTATAATTTTCTTTTACTATCTCTCGAGGATTTATTCTATATATGAAAAATTGAAGTGCTTTAAAAAGAAGTTTTTTTTTTTTTTATAATAATACTTTTTATTTATTGATAGATATTACAATCTGCCACACAGTTGTGGGCAATAGATAATATTGATGAATGATCACATTCGTACTAAAATAAAATAAAATAAGAATATAAATAAATAAGTGAATGAAAAAAAAATGTCTCTTGAAATATATACAAACAGAAGGATAAACAAAATGAACATATTCAAACTATGTGTATAAAAAAAATAAATAAATAAAAAATAAAAATAAATAAATAAAATAATATAATCTCTAGTCACATTTACACTAAGAAGAAGAATTAAAGCAAGTTTCAACAAAATTTCTTGAGCCGTTTAGGTGCTACTATCTAACAAATACGATTTTTAGATAAGCATAAAAAGTACTTAATTTTATATTTCGATGAAGCAATAACAATTTGTTTTTACTCCATAATTTTAAGTATTATCTAATAAAGCGGAAAGAAATTAATAAATTATATCAGAATTGTATTCTATGTTCTGTATTTATTTTTTTCAGTCACCATGACCTGTCAAAAATAAGTAATCAAATTTAACTATAGAAAGCAATATTTGTTTTTAAATAAAGATCGAATGGGAATTTCATCAATGAACTATATGAACTTGAAGCGGTTTGACGTAAGAGCAAGGTTGTTAGTTAAATCCACACAATTTTTTATCTCATTTTAAGTTGAAATCTTATCTTTTTTAATGTAACTGATGTTTTGTCATAGTCGTAAGATACTGCTGGTACATTAATCTCTAACCGGGGATATAAATGTTCAGTGTAAGTTTATAACATCCGAGAATTTTTTTATCGTATCCATTTTTGCATTTTATTAATATACTAATTATGATATTCTTATACTATCTCTGTCAATCAGCTCAAAATAGTGAATCATTACGGAAATTAAAAGAAAAAAACTAAATTATTAATAGCGAAATAATTATTGAATTGGTATTTCTGAAAAAATTATTTATTTATTAACAAGAGCGATGTAAATTCATAGGTATTATCAATGTATTTATTTAAGCATTATTAAATTATGATTGAGGTACTTCATTGTTAGAATTTCTTAAAATAATATGAATCTAATGAATGCTGGCTATGAATGGAGCCATAAACTATAGGCTCATTTGATTGCATTGTAAGTTATCGGTTCTTACGTAAGTTTGAGTGTTAATTGTTTGAATAAAAAAAGCTAGACCTTGAATGGACAAATCAGGAAACTTGAATAGGAATTAGTTCCTCGGAGTTACGCACCGTCCGCTTTTTCGAGTTACGAAATCTGTCAGGCTATGCTAAGCAGTGTTATGAAATAATGACGTAGCTCAGTTTTATATTGATTTATGATATGCCTGCTTATGACTAGGCAAACGTGACTGTAGTTAAATAAAACCGAACACACTTGAGTCTTCAAAATGTGACTATTGTCTCGTGTTGCGGTCGGATGGAGCAATGTATTTGGGAGGGGACTTAAAACAAATCATAATAAAATAATGATAATAAAAATAGATTCTTTACATTCTTTACTTACAACAATATTTGATTGAACTTCTTAATGTTTTAAAGCAAAATAAAGAGGGGATTCCTACTATATACATGGAATACAAACCTGGTGTCTGTCAAGAAAAACCTTATACAATTGTCCGGAGTTGAGTGGAATTTAAACCCGACTTTTTAACCTTCCTATAAGCTTTAACAAAATTAAAAAAAAAAAAAAATTAAAATTGCTTTTCGCGCTTCTTCGAACCAATCAGTTTCATTGTATTTATAATCTATTACGAATATATATTAACATTAAAATATTATGATGTATTTTATAAAATGCAAGTGTTTCCATAAATTACACTCTATGAAAATATCCTTTCTTTGATTGAACCCATATATTATTAAATTTAATATGAATTTGGTGAATGACACAATCTTCCTTGTTAAAATGTAACAATTTATTTCATATACAACAACGACGTTTCGTGATTATCCCCCATCTTCAGGTTGCTATAAAACCAAATTCAACAAAATTTAAACACATGTTTACAACATTACTACTATATCATATAATCATCAAAACTATTCATAAACTATTTACCTGATACAGCTATTTTATATATAAATATAAGTAGATGGTCAGGGTGCGGTCAAAAAAAAAGAACAAATAGTTTAAAACTATTTTAATGTCCGACGTTTTGCCCCACTTTGCAGGGCTAAAAAAAATTTTATTTACAGGGGAAAATTTTTTTTTTATAATGTTAACTGGTGACGGTAGCAGCGTGGTAACGCGCCTGTCTGCCAACCCATAGATTGCGAGTTCGAGCCCGGCTCTACCCGGGATTTTTTCAAGCATAAAATTAAGCAGTACGCACTCACTATCTCCCCATTTGTGAGGCCCGTTAGCCAATGGGGGGCACTCACAAAAATAGGCGTGGGAGTGACGGGCCAACCCTATGAAAACCACGTCAGGAAACGCGCGATGTATTTCTTAAGTACATCGTCGTGAGGCTTTGGACCTACACGGTCTGTCGCCCAATGAAAAAAAAAAATAATGTTAACTATTATGCATTTATAAGGAGAATAATAACCTTCTTGAAGGTTGATTATGATAACAACCATATACACTATAACAATCATCTCCTACCTACCTCTCTTACCACAAAGATGAACTCTTAACACAAATCTAACTAAAATTAACAATTTTTCAAAAATAATTTTTGTATACAATAACAAACAACAAACATTAATATAGTGTGTGCCTACATTTTTTGTATTTGTTTTATAATTAATTATCAAAAATCAAATTGATGTTTATATTTAATACTATGTTGTGTAAATATTAAACAAAAATCTAAAATCTGCCTCTAACCATGTTTTTTTTTTTTTAAGTCATAGTTAGTTTTTTTTATAAATTTATTATTAGTTTTGTTTTTTTAAAGTTGCATTTTTCATTAATGTTTACTGATATCTTCATACCCCTTTGTATAATACAAAATAATTCGTTGAAACGATATGAAATCATTAAAATAAATTACAGCATCGAAATCTAAAAGAATATCTTCTTTTAAAATAATACTTTTTGAAATCAAAGAACTCAAAAATAAATTTTATTTGTTTGAGAAGATGGACGGGCGCTGTGGGTAAATAAACAAAAAAACTATTTGATTGTGCCGAATTTCAGATCTTCATCAGGTCTGCTTGAGCTATCTCATAAATAGTTGCTTTGTTTATTTGCTGACTGCATCCCCCGACCATCTTCAACTAGTAACACATCTTTATTTCTTGTAATATTTTGAATTTTTATTGAACTCTTGAACTGAATTGAAGTGTCGTTGAACTCTCAGGACAAACTAACCAGAATAAACTTAGTTCCTTTCTTTAAATAATTTTAATTATCTCTGGTATGGACATAAACTGAAAAACCTCCTTTCATGGTTATAAAAATGTAAGGCTATGTAATCGGCATAATGCTCCTATTAAAAAAAAAATCATAACGATGTTTATAGCTGTATTATGAGCGTTGTATACTGGTAATGTAACCAATAACGTAATTGGTTCCATGCTAAGTAGGGCAGCTGTCTCATAATGTAGGAAGCCCGGAAATAGCTAGTTAAGTTTGAAATGGGTATTGAACTAAAAAAAAATGTATCATCACACATTATTTTCTCTCACGAGTCGTTTTGAATGAGAGCTTTACCACTTATTATGAAATATAGTTTAAACATCTCAAAACAATAGAGATATTACTCTACCTTGTTTAGAAAACGCGATTTCGATCCACTTTCCGACAAGATTCCGAGAGCGACACGATTTGTAGTGGTATGGGCTCGATTCTCACCACTTAGTATTTATTTCATGAAGGTCCCGCGAACTGAATTTTGGCACTGCATACTGATTGGAAACATTTGAACACTTCTTTATTTTTATTGGGTATTGGTGAAGAGTACTTCGTTCGTCGAACTTACGTTTCACACCTTTGAAAATTTCATAGTTTTAGTGGGTTACAATTGCTACATTTAAATAGAAAAAATAAGTCACATCACATTACGAAAAAAGTTTATATGTTTATTGAAAGTAGAAATGGATTTTTGTCCTAGAAGATTTGTTGTCTTTTAATAACAATGGAACGCATTTCAAATCTTAATAAACAAAAAATTGTTATGCAAAGCTTTGACTCGGTAGAGGTCGTAGTTTATGCAATGTCAAAAGGATCTTAATGTCTAAATAAAAATATATAAGTACCCAATACTATCGAAGCATTAATCAGAGTGTTGAAGCACACTCGAACTGCCTCCATAGGTTTTGTTATAAGGTCAACAATCAAGCTTTTCGACTAGTTGTATCCTAAGCACTCTATGAACTACGGTTAAGATTGTACATAGTTATTTGAAAAATATATTTTTAAAAACAAAAATTTTTTTATGCTTGGTATCTTTCATTATGCCTGATGTAATATGAAATTGCACCTCTTTTTTTGAAAATAACTTTTATCAAATCGTTACTAATTATATGTATAAAATTTTATTTTTCTGATTATTGGTATTATATACCTTTTATTTCAGGAATACAGTCTTATAGTGCATTTACAAGAGGGAGTTTTTTGGTATTGGTATCTACTTTTATGAGTAAAACTCACTTAGAGCCTTCTCTGCGAAACTTACTACCTTCTCTCAGAGAATAATCTTATTCATTGAACACAAGTTATTTATTAATTTCCTTAATTTTTAGTTGCCGTATACAACTCTAGGATTAGAAGCACCGTATTTTGGATTTCGTGGTTACATCTCTTGATACAGGTTGTTCTCTTTTAGGAACTTAAACAGGTTCTTCCAATTTTCTGGCAGTAAGGCTTGACGTTGTCCCCGGAGGCCAAAAGATGTTCTTGATAATTCCAGGATACGCTCCATCGTCAGGGTACATTTACAACTATAACATGTCGGTGGAGGATTTCTTTCAAGAAGGTGCTTGTGTCAGTTAATCTTGTATGTCCGATCCTGAGTCGGGTTATGATGGATTGTTCACGACGATTTTCGAGAAATGGTGGTAGGGGTTTTGTATCACCAAGTATTGTCTTCATTGTATTTGTTTCAGGTACCTTGGACCAAAAACAGCGCCATGCTTCCTTGCATTGGGTCAGAACCGATTTATGGTAATCATACAGCGCCAAGTTACAATTAGGCACTGGAAAAAGGGTGCATGCTTCTTTGGCAGCTGTGTCAGCCAGTTCGTTTCCCATTATACCTGCATGACTGGGGACCCACAGGAAATTTACTTTTTTATGTTTTTTTTTTTTTATTAAAGTTATGATGGAAAAAACAACGGGGTTGTGCGAAATTTTGAATAGCTTTGAGGCTCGAGTAAGAAGCACTACAGATCACAATGTAGGAGGACAAGTTAGAATTTCCTGAGAGTTCTTATTTCATTGTATTTCATTTCTTGAGATTGAGATTAACATAAGTGGATTGTCGAAGAGTTACCTCTCTATATTCCGCGAGAACTATCAGAGAAACATGATGTATATTTGCTATCTTCGACATTCATGAAATAAATCACGCTTGAGAAATTTAATGACAGAAGCAAATGCTAATAATGCCTTAAGTTTTCAACTTTCTAAAGAAGGAAGTTTCTGTTTGAATAACGGACCACCCCGACGTGATGTTTCAGCAGGGTTGTTTTGTTTGTAAAGAAGTTGTTGGAACTGAGTTAACTTAAAGGCTCCTCAAACTGCCGCGGACCATGTGACAGACTCCTATTGTGCCTCTTATCTGTCCCTCTTGCCAGTTTATTACAATGAGACTTGTCGACGAGATGACAACAAAGATAAAGCCCTGCAGTTACGTAGGCTACCTATATATACACCTGGCACGTGTTGTTCTAATGCATGTTATTGTAAATTGACCATAGCTTCCATAGTCGTGTTTTACAATTTCATTAGTCTATGAAGTTGTGGTCCATCAATAACATAAGCACAAACAACAAAGTTCAGGTTGTGAATCATTTGTCCGTTGTAGGGAATGATGTTGTATACTTCAAAACGCAATTAGTCAGGAATAATTGGAAGTCTGCATTTTTCATTTCCCCACATTGGTTATTTATTAAAAATGGTGAGACTTTTATGAGGTCTCCTTCTTCATCCCTTTCTATTATTAAGAATTGGTTTTTATTTTTAGGTTCTATTGACTCGTTTATGTTTGGCTAATTGATACTTTTTCAGCCTCTTTTTACCCTTTTAAGAATAGGAGATTTATTCGGTGTTTTTTTCATTGTACAGCCGTTGCTTTGATATTATTATCGGTTTAGTGGCACACAATAAAACTATACGCTATTAAAAATAAATTTAGAGAACTATTACTATCACTTATTGGGCGGAATCTTTTTTGTATTCTATCTCTTCTATCCGTTGGTAGATTCTCTTCGAATTTATAAAAAACTTCCTTGATACCAACTCCTTCACTTGGCAGTACTCTCAAACGTCTACGTTCCTTTTAACTTCCGTAAATTATTTCCTTAAAAAATTAACCTTGATATCTTTATAAAAATCATATGCTCCCATCAATTATAGTTATTGTTGTTGATAATATCATTAATGTAATTTTAATGAATGAATAAAAAGGCCTGCAACAAAAACGTTTAAGGGATAATTTACTTAATTACATATTTGAAAGTGTCCTGAATTCTAAAATTACCCCCATTCCCTCCCATTTAGAACAGTTTTTTTGGAAAATGGATTTGCAAAAACCTCACATGAATGGGCAATTGTACTCCCACTAAACTTCAATGACCCATATTTTGTGCAAAATTCTATTTCCGTGGAGAATGCGACAAAAAAAGAAATCTTTAAAGGACCTAAATGTATCTGACATATCTGCCTGTATTTTTTCTTAACTCCACATAATTTATTTATTATATTACAATTTGAATTAGCAATGAATGTGCTTAGTAATGGATATTATTGCATCCTTATTTTTATCATATTCTGTATCATCTTGTTTTAGTCTCATTATTATATTAATTCATTAATCGTAAATTTGCAGCTTTAATATACACTTTAAAATCCTTTCAGTTGTTATTATTTCTTTAATTTAATTTGTTTTAATAAAAATTGAAAGATGTTGCCACTGGGCCCTGTTTTATAATAAAGCACAAACTAATACTATTAGTCTTGTCGATATAACTTAATACAATTACACTGACTTGTACAATAGTAACTTGAACTTTAGTACTTTATAACTCTTGTAATATCACAAATAGTCTTCCCTATTATGAAAAAAAAGTATTAGTGTAATTAATACTTGTATTTTGAACTAATACTATTAGCTTTCATTATGAAATAGGGCCATGGTTGGACCATATTGGATGTAATCTTTTTCTTATATGAATAAAATAAATCTTATGAAACCGATAATAATATCCATTTCTCTGAAATAATGTTGAAAGAACTTTATAGTCCTTTTGAAACCTTTCGTGGATATTGTTGCTTTAATAACTCTTCATAAAGTTGAAGATTTACAGATTTGTCTTAAAAGGTTACGCCCCTCTATCTTCATCTCATGGTCTCGGATTTTCTATCCTCTCGCTTTATTACACGTTTTATTACCGTTTAAAGTACACGACCTCGACGTTAGTTGTTGGTTGATTGGTTCTGCACAGCTATTACCTGAGTCTATTGAATAGTTTCCGTAGTATGATTTTGAACCATCCCTTAATGTTTTATTGATGATCCATAAACTTCGATGCTAAAATCATATATGTTGATGAAACAAACATATATGAGGCTCTATACTCCTCTATCTACTCTATACGTCGATTCCTAAGACATTAAATACTAGGTATTTAATGTTCATCTTACTTCCTTTTAACCTTGTTCATATTACTTCAACCTTCTTGTTCATATTACTTCAACCTTCTTGTTCATATTACTTCATTAATTTAGTTATATAGTTATCCTCTCGTGGATGAATGGATTCTTCAGATATTATTATTTTGGAAAAAGGGTCTCCTTATGTTATGTGAATAAAACATGCACCCATAAAGTTCATGGTCCAAGCCAACCACTTTATATTAACTACTGCTTACTTACAGGATTTCTATATTATTTGCGATTTGGAATAGTTCTCTACTCCATGCCAAATATTAAAGGGAATTTCGATTTCTGTTATCTCTGTTTTTAAAATAAATAACGAAATTTCATATACAAAAAGTTAAAATCCTTAATTTCTCAAAATATGAATAGCTTCCCTTTTCATTCGTTTGATGGGCCTAGAATATTTTATGTATCTCTGATTATTTTGTTAAGCTCATTTTTTTTATCATTGACATTTATAACTATTCTTATTTGTACTTTCAACTGGGAAAACGATGTTTTGGACATCTTTTCTGGGCTCTCTTACACGAATTGTATGCACCTTTTGGTGGATTACTTCTTCTATTCTCTTTCAGCTACTTTACTGAAATACCCCAGACCTCTCTTCTGATTCCTCAAAGTAAAAGTGTTCAAAGACAGCCCTAGCAGAGGTTGTTAAAAACGCTTTTATTGCTTTTAAAACTATGATATAGGCTTTATGTCTGTTCAAAACACAGGAAAGTAGAGAAATTCTTATTTGCCAAGTTATTAATAAAAATGGGAAATTGAGTGTGCATCTTTATCGAGGATGATAATTTAATGATCTTTAGTTTCTTTAATCAATGACCAGTCAGATTATTACTAGTAACTATTCATAGATAGTATTAATTGATTAGGTTAGTTTTTAAGATGATTACTATCATATTAACAATAAGTGATACATTATCTAACCCACTTTGTAAAATTGTGTTTTGATATACTAACAATTCGCTCAAGAATATCCATTTTGCAATATAAACCCAAGCAAAGTTAAGGTAAGGTAAAGTAAAGTAAAGAAAAATAAAAAGACGTAGTAAAGCCAGGGTATAGTGTTCCTACATATCACTACTAATATAGATTAACCAGTTAGCTCGTGTAAATCATTATATTTTTCATTGTAAAGCGTACAAAATACAAATTAATTTTGTGAGACATAGGTATATGTATATTTTTTTTTTACATTTGGGGTATATCTTTGCTACTAATAATCCAAGTTCGATGATTGTTTTTTTGTTCTGTAGGAAATTTAATTAAGTATAGAATAACTCCTTCTACAGAAATTGATTAATAATGTATATAACCTGGGGGAAGTTTCAAAATCGGCGGAACTTTTCAAGAATTAAAATTTACAATTTTAATTTAAGACTTTAGAGTGTGGTTAAATGAAATTTATAATTTTTCTCTATAATATACGTTTAATCAGCACTCAATGAATTTCATTGCAACCAATTACGAAAAAATGTTATCGATAATAAATTTTTAAATTGTAATCCGTTTCTAGTTTAAGTTTAGGTTTAACAATGCAGCAAGCCATAATTTTTTAGACATCTTTTTTGTTCCTATATTGAAATTCACATCTTGTTTTAAGTAATCATATCATATTAATAGTTACTTAGCGTCCTCCTCGATTAGAGAACTAGTAAAAAAATAAATTACACGTTACGAAATCTGATCGCTGTATAATGGGAATCTTGAGTTGGCAGGCCTATAATTATTTTATATATTAAGCATTTATAATTGAAAAATTACAGATACCTAAATATGAATTTTAGAAGAAATTAAATTTATTTTACATTTGACTTTTTTTTTTAAGTGTACTGATAAAGTTTATTAAACGTTTGAGAATGTTATTTTTAAATTATAAAATGTTCTAAAAGTCTTGCATTGTTTTTTTCTAGATGTTTTATGTTCTTTAAGTTAAAAGTAACAACATAATTTCAGTAGTTCTATTGTATTTTTGATTTTATCCGTATTTCTATATTTTAACATCTTATTTATAAAACTATGTCTGAAATTAAAATATTTTGTAATGTTTACTACTTATTTTATTTATTTTCACTTTTACACCATCGTTATTTTCAGTTTGTTCCTATTATTATTACGTGTGATAGTGAAAATAAATAAAATAAGTTGTGAGCATTACAAAATATTTTTATTTTGTATTAAGTTTATCATGACCCTGAAATCGCATCATAAAAACGATAATGAAATATATACCTTTGTATACAGAGGAGTGAGTTGATCATACGTTCACGAGCTAAAAGCTCTTCAATAAATGTTTGTTTTCGAGAGAAAGAATTCCATTCATCCGTCTTACGTAAGCTCGTTTTGTTTGTGATTCTCATCCGATAGTGTCAAGTAAACAGATATTTCTTAATTGTAACAGTTATGTGATTGATTAGTCACAGCCATCATCAAGAGTAAAATATTCATCAGAAGTTGAAGCACTGTTGCCCCTCACGCCTCCTGATGAAAGATATCTTTAACCACCGGTTCCTCATGAGCAGGATATCATTTTTGACTGTGATGTATGACGTAATAACAGACAGTGGCCCGGTGTCGATTAAGGCGCCTTTTCTGGTCTTTAATGTAGGAATTAAAACCAAATTACGGTTGAGATAACAATTATTCGTCTAAAGGATGTTATACGAAGTTGAGTTTCAGTTGATGATTTCAGAGACCAATGGATTCTTCTACTTTATGTTGCTATATTAGTTGGTATAATTTACATGAACACTTTGATGAGTTATTAAATTGATGAACATGAAAAACTGAAAAACATTAATAAAGGGTTTTAGGATAGAGCTAAATGGTTACTTCTAACCAGTACAATTTACTTTCATAATACTTCCAGTGCAAATAGGTGTGGATAGATCTTATGAGCTATCTCTTATCAGTTAAATATTTAATCTAATGGAGTACCTACTCACAACAACTTCTTAGATTGAAAAATAATGCCTGTAAAAATAGCTTTTTTTGTTCATCTAGATAACAATTAAAACGATTGAAAATACATGCAAAATAAAATCTTTATTTTGAGGTTACTAATTTCTAAATATTAACTTCATTTCGTTACTCCACTAACATTGTGCTTGCAAAATTAATTTAATGCAAAATGTATGGTAGATCTTAAAGTGTTAAAAGTTTATAGAACAAGAGAAAGCGCAAGATGGGCATGTTTCTCGAGACCTGTTTATTTTTTTTTTAATGCATAATTCATAAGATTAATAAATAAAATATACTTGTTATTTATTTAAATATATGATACTTTAAATTATTTAAATATATGAAATATATGAAATTAAAATAACATTTCTTTAACATACATAGATAGTTACGGTTTAAGTGGAAATTTTTGCTTTAGGAGTAACAAAAAAAAATTAAGATTTGACTATATTCTGCATCATTTATCTGTTAATTCTCTTTGGTTTTTTATAGCACATATATTCTGTATCAATTTTTGTGCAGACCTCGACATTTTCCAAGTTTTAGTGCTCTATTGCAATGATTATCACATAGCATAATAATAATGATGGATTTCTCGACATCGTTGCCAGAACTAACTTGTAAGCCAAGCAAAAGATCTAAAACTATACGATGTAGAACGAGAATAGTTTGCAAATCAAATCTTTAAATACAGCCGAAACTCGCTTATACGACCGAAATTATTATATTAATATACATAGCTCATTTTTAATAAGTTTTGTATTTTGTTTTAATTTTCACCTCATATATGAGATCAATATTAGAGTTACTTTCTTTCATACATTAACCGGATCGCCCGCTTTACCGGTAAAGCCTTAGTCCCACTTAGGATGAATAAATAGATTTAGAGTACTGTAATTAATCAAAAATTAATAAATATTTTATCCTGTGAATTACTCTGATTTTTATAAAAATGAGATAAGAAGCAAAGCGATAATGACAACGGGAACCGAGTATCCCTGGTAAGATCTTTTAAAAAAGAGGAAAATATAGAAGAACTCTTAAGTGGTTTCTGACTCAGGATCCCAAGATCCGATAGTGAAATGAATCAATTGCCTTGAAAGTTTCAAGGTTCTCTTGTACTTCTCTGAAGAAAGACATTACTAACAATTTTGATAGTCTTTTAGAAGAACCTAAAACCTAAAAATAGTGAATTGGCTATAACTTTTTTGACAATATAAGTGATGATCATTTTAAATGTGGATATTATGTATTCATAACCCACTGAGTATATGCAGGATTTTGGACCAACATAAAGAATAACTAACTTGAATAAAACTAAAAATAAGTCAGACACCAAACGTAAAATATTTCGGGGCACTTTCAAGAGACAACTGAAGCACATTTTACAATAAGGATGAAATTCAGGAATTTTATAAAAAAAAAAATTTAAATATTGCTCTTCATTGTAGTCAAAATTGATAGTTGAAATTCATTATTATATTAAAATCTATCAATGGGTCGATTTTCCTCATGTTTTTATCATACCATTGTATAACTGACACCAAATTTACTTGTTGTATATATATTTTGATGGAGTTGTATCTATCAAAAAATTAATATAGAATATAACAATTGAGATGAATTAGCTCAGATTTTTTACTTAAGTGAACCAATTGAAATAAACATCACCTGGATGAAAAATAAACAGTACCTTGTTTAAATATTCATTCCCTAAAAGATTATCTACAAAAAAGTTCTTGAACTGCTTTAGACCATAAGTAGTTAACAAATCTGATACTGACTAGGCTTTGTTAAGCGTTAAGTGGGTCATGTATAGGAAAATATTGTTCGACGGCGGGGATTTGGGGTGCCATAATAGGATTAAAGGATTTGCTCCCGGTTGAATCACAAGTCCCTGGGATCGAGTAACGGAACCGGCGGATATCCATTCCTCTCACGCGACGAGGGGGCAGAGTTATTCCACGTCCAAGTCTAACGGGGACACCGACGCTTTCATGTCAGCGGAGAACTCAAGAGCAAACAAAAAGGGAGATGGAACGGGGATATGGCAAGAACATGATGTCATCGCTGCCGAAACGGTTTCGTCACCGGGGCGAGGCATAAGGCACGCACGCTCCTCGGCCTAGTGGAACATGTCATTTGGTTGCAGAACAACAACTTTGAAAAGTTGGGTTTATAATGCATGGGTGGTTCAAAAGATATAAATGATTGGATGTCTTTACGAACGATAAAATAATCGAACATGGTGGAAAAGGGCAAGCTATAAATGATGAAGGTATTACTCAAGAAAAAGAACAGTGTATATAAATTTCGATGACTAAGGTTTACTATGCATTAGAAGAACGTACATTTTCCCAGTTTGACCTTTTCATTTTGTTGTTTAATTAATTATAGATGAGGAATAAATTAATTCCTGGCCTTTTAATAGTATCTATACATTTCACTAACCCTGTCAATCAAGTTTGATAAAAATCCAAGACTCCACTATGTGAAGACCACGTGTGACCAAATAAATTTCTTTCGTAGTACTATTGTAAGAAATAAATAATTATGGAGTATTGGCTGGGTTTCTGAGCGATCATATTGTTTAAATATTATTTAAATAGGTACATGTTGAGAGCCTTGACAGTAAAAATAAATGGATTATAAACGTAAAAGAGAGAATTTAGGGGAAATAATTATTCTCTTCTGTAAGAGACATCAAAGAAAGCCGACCATTTTTCCTCAGCACAACCGGTCCCAAATATTTATTCCCCTCCCTTGTCACCCGTTTTTCCTTTTTAGCTGGTCACAGAAACAAACAATTGTGTTCAGGCTTTACATAACACTTTATTTTCTTAAGCTGGTTATTTAATGTTTCGGATAACAGTTCCATTGATAACCAGCACGAAATTCTCTTAAGACAATAAGAATATAAATCATATCACGTGAACCCTTGCAAATAATCTGTATTGTCTTACTGCTGAATCCTATTTGTATATTCCTTTATCTGTACACGAAGATTCCTGTACGTGGGGACTTTATCTGTTCCAACATCTCAATCGTGACTACTGGTTACTCCAAGATTCATCATCGCTCTGCCCAGTGTTCAGAATTCTTAATAGTTATTCAATCTTATACTTCTCTTCCTTGCTCAAAATCAAAACCTTCATCTAGTTACCGTGATAATAGAAACTAAGCAAATTGTATGAAAATCTAGAACTCCGGGATCCCTCTCTTGTTCAGGGTTCCAGATATTGGGACGGAAAGATGTCTGGCTAGTTCATATTATATGAAAAACTCCAATATTAGTTTAACTTGGCATGCTTATATACATGGCTCTACTATTTTTGAAATTCTGATTTTTGTCGGTACAGTAGTATGAGCCAATGTTCATTTTTTTAAGGTATTGTTTACCTTCTTCAGTAGTTTTTCAGCGCATTTATCTCTTTCCAATGGTTCGAGTTACTATCTTTTATTTATTTATAATTTATGGATCCTAATATTAAATTCCATATTTGGGCAAATTCAAGCCGGGCTCTTTTTTTATCCATCGCGTCCTCAAGGCATAAATCCCCTAAAACCATTTATTGTTGTTAATAGTTTTTGACGAATTATGTGCAGAGTGGAAAATCGAAAATCCCTAGAGAACAAAATGGTTTAAGAATTTTATTTCTCTTGAGATTCTGGCATCACATTTTAGCTATTTTTTAATTGAGGCTTCATCATTTTGTCTCCTTGGTCGTTCTTCTTCGAGGAAACTCAAATTTTGTTGAACTATTATTAGAGTAAATTGGGCTCTAAAATGACTCTTTATACGCTGATCTATCATTGTCGATCCGGTTCATGGGGAGGCGAATAATTGGGTTTCCTGTGTAAATTTTACTAAAGTCAAAGAGGAGCGTTTTGGAAGATTCTTTCCGAAATAATAATTAATTTTTAAGAAAGCTTTTGAAAATCTTTAACTTATTTTTTTGCTAAAAAACTAATGTGAACTTTTTAACGATTTAGCTGAAATATCTTCATTGGGTTCAACCCATATGTCAGAATTCAATAAGCAGTAATTAAAATTTTGTTTTCAAAACAGATTAAATTAATATTCATTTACATGTATATATATTTTTTTTTAAAGTTTTAGTTTTTTTTCTCATTGAATACAAGAGTCCTGTTTAAATACTTGAGTGTCACGGAGTTTCGTACATTACGGAGTATGACAAAAAAAGAAAGAAAAATGGTCGTAATATGAAATTGTGTGTACTTATTTCACTCGTAGATATAGTAGTTTATCAGCTTAGTGTTTTTTATTTCATAGGTTCATTAGAATACAATAAGTAATAATCTTCATGTACTACAATGTCATTATAAATATTTATCCCATGAGTTCGAAATTGCTTCACGGACTGGTATCAGTTTTTTTTAAACATTGTTTCGTGATATATTAATTACCGTTTAGTAATCCCTTTGTTCCTTTTGGAATATACTTCGAATTGTATGACGTTGAAGTAGAATTAAAAATATATTAATAATTAATTTAAATTTATTAAAAAATACCAAATTTACATGAAGAATTGAACATTTTAATTATTATTTATAATTAAAAAAATAAATTAACTTCAAAGCTACTTGAATACATTACTCATAATTTTAAATTGTTCTTCAGATTTAAAGATAGATCGTTGATTGCATTATCGTCGCTCTGAAAAAATAACAAGAATATAAAAATAACAAATAATAAAAAATAACACGACCTATGATTATAGCATCACGGAAGTATTGCTGTGATTAATGAATTCATCATTCCTATTTGCATATGTCGGAGTGATAATCCATGTCAGCTCTTTGAGGAAGATACTCAAGGATGTCTTACGCATCTCTAGCATTAGAACTTCATTCCATATGTCAATGATCAATGGTATTTGATGTGTGAACAAAAATGTTCTTAAGCCAGTGCGAAAGATATGATCGAGTATGTATCTGTTGATCGGGGCAGTGATTTATGTATTGAGAACCAGAATACTATGGCTAGAATAAATTTTTTATTTACTTTTTTATAAGACGCTTTATAATATTTCGTTCACTTCATCTCAATAAAACACATAAGAAACTGATTGCTTTAAATAATAGCTTCTCAAACATAATTTATTACAATGATAAAACAGCAATAACCCGTATTTTTAAGATTATACTATTACCGTATGTCTTAAAAGTTATTTTCTATGATCAGCCTCATAAAATATAATATATAAATATTAAAAAAAAAAAATTGGCTATAAAGTAGTTTTACAATAATTGCTTGAACCATCTCCTTTATCAAACGTTTTCTTAAGTTATCCTAATCTGTGTAATGAACTTGTTTTCACAAATATGATTTTTTTCGATAACAGAGACCAATATACGCACGCTAGTTCTTTTAAGGTAGCTGGACGAGGTTAAGCTTGACATTAAGCATGCTTTATTGGGAATAACCCGGAGGATTCCCGGATATGTGTTCCTGTTAGAACAACTTTTTTTTTAAATTTAATATATTTATTGAAATTTACAACTGTACATTATAATACATTCAGTAAATTTGATGTACGTTATAATGGAGTGAATGGAGGTGTGTAGAGAACTACCCATGGGAACACTCTAATGACATTTTACATTAGTAGGTTTCGTGGCCATCTTCTTTTCAGGCGCCTCGGAGGATTGTCAGGAATGGAACAGGATGCAAGGTTAGAAACTAGTGGGTTTGGGTGGTTTGGGGGTTTGTAATTGAAGAAATGATATCTGACAGAGAACAAATATTAAAAAAAGGTTATGTTCGACTCAGAACCTAAAGTTAGTTTAAAATGCTCAAAACTACACGATCGAGTATGCCACATTTATTATAATTATGGCTAGTTCAAACAAATGCTTGCGCTTACTTACAAACGCTCAAGAATGCTTATGAAAAATATTTATGTGCATTCTTGTTAAGCATTCTTGAGAATTCTAATGATAAACAATTTGTTTTATAACCTAATCAGATCTGCCCTATGTGTTTTTATTTATTTTTTTAAAAATTGTAAACATATTTTTATATCTAAAAATGGACCAAAAATAAAAAAATTAAATTAATGAGAAGAATGGTATGCTATGTCGGTTACCCAATGCATTCTATAACACCGCTAATAAGAAATATACCTTATCAAATTTTAGTATACGATTAATAATTTCAATGTTTTTATAAAGTTTTATAAAGAATTCCCAACTCGATATATACTAGGTTCTATATTTATCATTTTGACGTGAGAATCATGAGAATTAATATTAAACAAAATGAAGGAAGCAAGCTTTCAATGCAAGATTGGAGTTAGGCCTTGATTTATGTTATGAAAATGAATTCTTCTAATTTAAATAATTCCTGTTTAGGGAAATGTCTTGACAAGTGAAACTATGATGGATCATAATCTTATATTTTCTTATTTGCATAAACATGAGGACTAAATGTAAATCAACGTCTCGTTTTGAGAGAAACGCCTTGTAAAAACCGTTAATCATAGATATTATTGTACTATTAACGATACAGCTATATTGTAGTTCACGCACTAGAAAGCATTCTGGCGACAAAACGGTCGATCTCTGAGATAAAGACTCAGGCGATGCAGACCCGTTTAACCGCTCCTTTGAGAACCAGAATTAGCTCCGTGACTCGTACCTATGTAACATATCACAACCACACCTTTTTAGTACTATCGTATAGCGGTTTATTGCGCATATTTTCAGCCTTTGTTGCATATGTTATAGTGTGCAGGAGTAAAGGAATTTCAAATAGTTTTTAAAAATAACCTTAGTCTTTGTTTTGTTCTATACGAATTTATATACCATTTTTAGGAGCCCTAATTTAATTTGAATTAGAAGGTGCTGTTTACTAAATTTTTCAAATATTTGCTATTTTTTTTCGCTTGTAATTAAATAAATCCTAATCATGGCAGTTTATCTATTTATCTATATCACTGCTTTGTGTCCCTTATAATATTATAATTGAGGAGTATTCTATCAAATTAAAAAAAAAAAATAAAATAAAAAATCCTAATGATGAGAAGTGGATATATTAACTTTTTCTTTCAATTTATATGTATATATGTATTATTTATAATTTTTCTATGAATCATATTTTAGTTTAATTACATTTTTTGTCTACTTTTATTCATTACCCACTTGATTAAGATGAAATCTGAATTGGTTTTGGGATTTATTTTTTAAATATTATTTATAATGGAACCCTGGTTTTTACTTTCACTTATCGCTCCCTGGTCGAGGTACCGCCGTTCTTACCCCATCAGAACTCTGTACACCTCTTAAATTACAAATATTAGAAAGATGTTAGGCCAAGTGGGATGAAAGTTCTCTGAGTAAATTAAAAAAAAATCAAAAGATAAGTAAAACCATGGTCGATATCCTACCGCAACAGCCGCAGAGAGGAAGTTGCTCTAACCCGCTTGAGAATAGGTTATACTCTCCTCATGCACTCTCACCAGATCAGAAAACTGCCACCTCCAACGTGCAAATATTGTCAGTCCATTCTCATGATTAGACATATTTTTGAAGAATGTACTTATTATTTGCCAACAATAAACTGGATAGGACTGACCCCAAATTTATCAGAAGCTCTCACAGATGAGGAAGCTAAAATTACATTAGTGTTTGAATTTTTAAAAGCACATCGCCTTCTTTCTAAATTATAACTCCTCTTCGATTTTAATTTTTTTTTAAATTTATTATTTTTATTTTATTTATTATTAATTTTTACAAAACTTTTAGCATACCATAGGCGTTCATGACCAGAGGGTTTTACGCCTTTAAGCAACAATAAACAAACAAACAAAATTTCACTTATTTAAATATAAAATATATATTTTACATCCACTTTTCTACGATGATTGTTTTTTATAGAATCACAGTTTATTTTATTTTGGTAAAACGTGTATGCCTGAAATATTTTAGGGATGGTTCACACTAGGTTAGTATATCTAATTTCAATCTATATGTTGAATTTTAAAGGTGATACTAAATTTCAAAATCATGTTAATATATGTATTTCTTTTATTTTTAATCATTTAATTCTTGATTGTAAAATTTTAATTAACCCTTACTATTAAATTACTTTTAACAGTCCTAATCTAACTTAAATATTAAACTGATTTGCATGATATGAATAGCAATATTCATAAAAATGTTCTCTTTTTTGTAAGGTTCTTCCTCGTAAAAAAAAAAATCAAGATAATTACTTTATCTCGTGATCAGTCAAGGCTGTTATTATGATACACAAGAAATCACAAAATAGTTTTATTCATATTTTTTATGATATGATAAGTTTTAGGATATTATTTGAGGTTCTATTGTAAACAGAAAGCATTTGTTACTGTCAGCATTAGATTATAGAATATCCATGCTTACTTAAGTTTGAAAGCATCTACCCAATACAGAAAACTTTCTGTGTCTTTATAGTAATTCTCAAATCCTTCTTAAAAGAAATCCTATGAAGTGAAAGTTTCTTTTCAATCCAATTTGTTTTCTTTCTCAACGGTCTTGGGGAAAAAATATTGAAGCAGATTTGTGATTTTGAATGTCCGATTAGAGACATTTATACAATAATTTCATTAATTCAAAACTGAAATAAAGTTTATACTTATATGAATATTTATAATAAAATAATGCTGGGAAGGCATAGTGACTTCCGATATTTTTTCCCAGTAATATATTTTATACTGAATGAATATTTCGAGACCGTTTTATAATCACGACTTAGCCATTATTATGGAAATTCTAGAAACAAACACAGTTTAAGAAATTTATTCCACAGCTAGCTTCCTTAAGACTGTCCTCTTACCAAGGTAGCTTATTTCTATCCTTGATGCTGGGTGACTTCATCCTCCCAATGACACACCATCAATGATTCCTCGATGACTGGTGTCCTTATCAAAGAGCTAGGTAAGGAGTGGCCTGCCGATGGCCCGGCACACGTGTCATCTGTGGCATTCCTCGACACGCTTTGTTCCCATGACACCCTATGAATTATTGATACACCCCCTATGAATCGGGATAGGGGTAATTGTTAGGAACCCTCATACACACCTTCTAGGAAATGGATCAACGATGACTGACTTTCCGTAAGGATACTGTCATGATGCTCTAGGAATAATTTCAGGTACGTTAGGAAGCAAAGCAGAATATCAATATTCCAACATTTCAGATGTGTATTGAATCATTACCGGTACTTTGTGGTTCTTTGTGATATCTTAATAATTCAGTACAAGGGATCTGGAATTAAAGATCGAAATTTGAGGTTACAAATAAATAGTTTTTCTGCTACTTTTGTACCTTTCCTTACCACCACCCGGACCATCTTCCTACAATCAATTATATTCGGTCAATTATTTATCTTCCAAACTGAAATCAATATTACGTTTCTTATTATTAACTCCTTTCTATATTCATCTGGAAAATCAAATAAAGTTATTCTTGTCTTGGACGATAAGTTTTTAGAAGCCAGTAGTTCTTCTAAGCTACTTAATGCCGACCAGAATATTACATATTTGTTTGTAGATGGTCGGGGGTGCGGTCAGCAAAGATGCACAAACAAAACAAAACCTATTTATATATGTATATATAGTTGACTGTAAAAATTGATATATAAGAAGATGGTCAGGGTTGCGGTCAAAAGTGAAACAAAAATAGTTGTAAACTATTTTTGCTTCACTTTTGGCGGCAACCCTGACCATCTTCTTCTATATAAAAACCTATTTATGTGTGCCGATGTTTCGACCTAAATTTCAGGTCTTCATCAGGGCTGAAAAACAAAACCAGATAACAACCTTAATTTAGAGAAACATAAAAATAAAATAATAACAAACAAACTTGAAAATATACAAAAATATAACTATATTTTCAATATTCTCTTCTACGTCTTGTCCTCATATCAATCTACGGTCAACGATTGACACCTCATCACATTTACTATAATCGCATTAATAGCCAACCAATATTTAAAAATAATGTGTTTTGAATACAAAGGCGTGAAATTAAGGCCTAATGATTATTTTATAACTGTATTTTATTAGATAGTTGTTATTTATTTTAATGGTTGTATTTTTTAAATAGTTATTTATGTTGCAATAATGCGTTTCAAAGTAATTGTCATGCTTTTATAACAGGAACTTGTAATAATTTTTTGTATTTAGTAAGAAATATTAACAAAGCTAATTTATAGCAAAAAAAGCTTTAAAATGTATTTTCAATCAATTCTCCGTGGGCTTCGTAGTACAGGTTCCCACTCTGAATTGAGTTAGTGTTAAAGCAGGGCCTTTTAGAGTGTTCAAAATTTGTCTTCCATCTCCGCCTTCTATTTTTAGGTCTTCCACATATATATATATATAAATTAAATGTTATAACATAAATAGCCGATAAATATTTTATGTTACAAAAAATAAGTTAATGAAAAAATGATTATTAAATAACTTTTACTAGAAAGGATATTTACAAATTATTTAACAATGATTTTAATTAATTTCTTTGGTATTTACTAATAACTGATTCATAACGTATTCATTTACTTAAAATTTTAAATCTGATCAAGAATTTCTTTTTGTTGCCGAAACATCTTTGATACGATAATGTTCTAAAACAAAAATATAAATACCTTCAACATAAAAGCTAGTTATTATTCTGATGATTTACTAATCATTGAGTTTAGTAATTTCGGTGATTCAAGGATCTTCGTTCATCATATTTATAATCGCATCTTGTTATTTTTAGTTATTTTAAAATTTTGATGTTTGAAAACTGAAGTATTTATTTTGTTATTTGGCTGGTATATTATTGCATAAAAAAATGAATGTGTGTCACCACAAAGTGATAGTGCACGTATATATCTTAATTGCTGGTTACACAACTTTTTGAATGTCAAGGCTTTGATTGTAGAGAAAGATATATTCAAATGAGTTAAAAACAACAGGCAACTAGTTACATCTTGATCAAAGTTAGAAAACTTAATGATAATCTCAATATTATATTCTAATTTCTTCAAAAAGGCACTTTTTTTTATCAATTTTAAATTTATCAAATTGTGGAGATTTGCCACATAGAAGAAGGGAACCGAAAGGAAAAAAATGTGTGCACTCCTTGTTAACTTTAACCTGTGTTTGAAAATAAGTAAGTCCAATTACACAACGTAGTAATTAGCAATTTAAAGTCTGGACCACAATTATAAATGCAGACGGACCACTGAAGCTGGTTGCAAATAAGGTAGTTCCAATTATAAATTCCAATTAGTTGTAATTTCAAATTATAATTATTGTAACTATATTTCAAAGTACATAAAATAGTAATAGGCATTCGATTCTAAAAATGAAAACGAATTTTCGTTAAGCACGAGCTGTTCAAAATGTGTAGACAAATGCGAGATGTTCTATAAGTAATGAACTTGGAAGTTAAATGTGGCGTGTGGAATGAAAAAAAAGTATATATATATGAAAAGGTTCTTTACTTATATTGATTTGAAAAAGTTGAAATTGTGCGGCTTTCAGTCGTTTTATATCTTTTGAAAATCTCAGGAAGTAGATGTGTAGTAGAAACTATTATTTATTAAACAAGTTAAAAAAATCAAGAACTTTTACTAGTCAGTAGTAAATTCTTGTGGCAGGACATGAATTTCATTAACTGATGGTTTAACATGAAAAGGATAGTAGTCGTTCGTTTGTGTCATTTCTCGTATACCTGAAGAAACAAATAAGAAAAACAGCCGAAATACATTACCGGCTTGTAGAGACATTTCTTTCCTCCCACATGGACATATAAGGATGTGTTTCAGTCAAGTTAGTTCAGTCTACTCTGTAAGCCCGTCATATTTGTCTCGTCCTTCGTTGCCTCCCTGGAGGGAACGTTTCTGGTTTTATCGTTTTATAAATATTATGTAAAAAGGAAACATTATGAATAAGTTAAGCAATCAGAAATATAAAACGATCGGGGCTTCCGAAATTGTTTGTTCACGATAATATCATTGTAACCTTGTTTACTTTACCAATCTAAGAAACCAATGATATCCAATGTACACGAGATTATCAAACTAATATAACTTTAATCCTGAGGTCTCATGAATAATCACCCTAACTTTGGCAATCTTTAGCACCTATGTTACAATGCCATCATCTTCGACATTTCCAATAATAAAACGCTAACTGTCGAAATCTATCGGTCAACCACTGGAACAATTGATTAAATATGCGTTGAGGTGGTAGCTATTTTTGAAACATATCTGCAAACAGATAGTTTTCTGTAATAAACAAATCTTCCCAATCAATGTTTGTTTTTATTTGAAACATTATCAGCAAGCTATCAAACTGTAACTTTGACCTCACATGTGTAAATAAAAATGATGATATACTGAGATATTAATGATGATATTATTTTGAAAGTTTGAAAACCTAATTAGACATCTAGATTAAATAAATAATTTGATGATATGGGGACGTACTACTTGGTGTTGTTTTCTTCCATGCTTTATCATTCTCTGTTCTCCTGATTATTTCATTGAATAATTGAGAATGCAACCTGGGTCTGGTCAAGACAGAAATTATCCATGAGTATTATTCTTCATTGCTGCTCATTGAAATCATTTTTATTATTCATTATTTTATTACAATTATTTTAATGGTATGGAAAGAGGCTCACTCAATATTGTTGGATACTCTATAGGGCTAGACTCTATGGATACTCTATAGCAATGGATATTAAATTTTTTTTGTAATTACCTATCGACAGAATAAGTACACCATTATTTAAACCCATTCAGTCTCTTTTTCCCAGGTCTAGTCTCTTTTAAGAATTATTATATAGACGCAGAAAATCAAAATAGTTTCAAATTAAACGAAAAAATAATGTCTCTGCTAGTCATCACATACCATGCCGGTGAAATGCTTTTGTTCCCTTTTGACATGTTATAATTACATTCTCTCTCTCTATGATTCTAGTTCGGAATGTCAATCAGTATCAACGCCGTTCCGTCGCCGAGAAATAATTTGTCTCCAATCATCATGCCTCTTAACTGTACCCATAAATAGAAGTAATAAATAACTTGTCCTTGTGACAACTAAGCCTACACAAGATGGATTTAGTAACAATTATTTAATGATGAGATAATGAGTGAAGTGATGTAATTGAAGTAGGAGCGAGTATAGTAAAGGAGGGGCACAGACGGATATAATTGGGCTATAGCATCTGTGTAAGGGTGCGGCATGTGTGCTTGGCTGGGGATCCCAGCCTGGAGTCTCTCTGTGGAGGGTAATCATCCGTGGTAATATGTTCATCCTATTTGGAACCTGATCTCAGCTTCTTCCGTGTTTCAGAATTTCGGTTGAATTGATTTCGTGTGAATGTAGACCATGGGGTCTTCAACAAGCGGGTAATTTGAACCTAATAGCACTAACGTGGCTTCAGCCATCTTTCATGCTGTTTATTGTTTGCTTCCCAAAGTACCCTCATCGTTCAGAATAATTGTCAGGAAAATGTCTTTACCTAACTAGAAAAAACCGACACCAATACAACGAGTAACTGGTTTTGGCTACACTCTGAGCCAACTTGAAACTAAGAGCCCATCTGGGGCCACTATCCCTAGGCCTCCTAACTGATTTGATCGAGGAATTGAAACTGTTAAAAAATTAACTGAGAATTACGATGACGTTAAGAGAGACAAATCAGTCCATCGCTGATGTCAAAGAAAATTGACGTACTTAAAACAGACTGTGAATATGTACTTCTTGATTTATATTATAGTAAATTAAGATGAGTTTCTATAGTGTATTTTAATGTTGATCACTTTCAAAATATTAAATAAACAATTATTTTAACTAGTATACTGTTTAATTCTGCTGATAAACCAAAGTTGTTCAGGAACTAATTTGAAGGGCTCCCCGTCTGTAATCTGGACCTACCCTAAGATGAAGATGGCTCCGGGTACAGTACTGGTAAAACAGCAGAATATCTTGTTCTGATATCATTTATTAGTTAAGAAACATCTTTACCACTTCAATCGACTGTTCTATAGAGAACGCAATGCGTTTATGAGCTATATATTTCATTACTAGTTGTGGACAGAGACTTATAAAAAAAGGTTTACTCATTCTTGGGATTGAGCAGTTCAGATTCAATCCTTGTAAATAGCATTTTCGATTAGAAATTCTTGTCCCGAACCTTGACAATTACGAGAAAAAGTGATTTCAATTAAAATTACAATTAATTTTATAGTGAATTGGAGAAATAAAATAACAGTTACAAATAATTGTATGTTGTAATTACAACTAACTACTGAAATTCTAATTGTTGTCGTCAATATCAATTACTAGTTGAGCCGAAGTAATTGAAATCATGAATTACCATAAAATGTAATAACTTTTTGCTCAATGAGTATGCATGGTATATACAACAAAAATTAATCTTTTATCTATACTCCGAATCGAACCTGAGCCAAAGCATTACGAAACCACGACTTTCCATCATTACCACTCTTATTATAGCTGCTAATTAAACTGACATATGTAATACACTTAATTAATTAATTAATAATATATGGTTTGTCAGCAACATTCAATTACATAGAGATGTAGTTTGGTAACTTCTTATTTACATAGTATGATTCTTTAATAATTCCCAATAGCTAATTATGATTATGTACAATATGTTGTACAAAAAACTGCCCTTCTGCTTGTTATAAATATACTTTTATTTTAATATCAACATACATTAGCTAATATTTTGCACCATTTTATATATTATATTTATTTGAAAATAGAACGTATACATTTTTTTAATAGTTATAGTTGTTGGGTATATTAAATTATTTATGAACAAATTTGTGATATATTTAATATTTTCTAAATTTTTCTTTTTTTTTTTACAGGTTAGTACCAGTTTAATCTTACATCTACTATACTGCAAAGTGGTTGGTATGACACTTCTTAACTCCAATAATAATAATAACTCTAGCTATCTCGTTTAAAAGAAAAATAAATAATTTCTGTTAATATATTACTAAATTTGTTTACTAATTTTTGCTAATAATTAAATAGTTAATTATTTATTTTTAAGTCTAATTCGGTCGATAAATAGTATATTTTATGATAGATATTCACTATTTAGAGACTACTGAGAAAATCTAGGTAATTAATTCATTCTTTTTTTTCAAAATTTACGACACAATTATTTTTGATAGATTTTTAATGCCAGACAACTAGAAAAAGTAAACTCGAATGGCTTAAATTCCCTGTTAAACTGTACGCTTAAAGTGTTATGAATAGATATATCAAGATACACTTTTTTTTCTGAAGATACTTCCTTCTTTCCCAATAATTTCCATCTAAATTCATAAGTACCTATGGAATAAATTTTCTAGGATTCGAAGTATTGTTTTTATTGTTCGATGTATTGTCAATAAGTTTTCTGTCTCACTTTGTTATTTATTATTTTTGTATTCAATAAAGTGTTTAATAACGATGGTTAGCCAAAATTCCAAATTTCTTCGTATTACTTCTTTAGTTACTCAATTACTGTTTGTGTACCTACAATTTGGAGATTATTTCAGTCCTACTTTTCTTTCTTACTAAGAACATCGTAATATTTATGCATTTTTTCTTTGTAAGAACGGTGTGGATTCTATCATACTTATTATTTTCTCATTACTGAATTTAATGAACCTCTCAGAATGATAAATATTTAAAAAGTTTTAAAATATTTTAGAGTATACCGTTTTTTGAATGACTACAACGCTAGAATATGCGTTTTGTTCTGTTTCTGCAGCATTGTTCATTCTTCTTGTAGGTTGGGCATCAGGCATCAGCTAACGAGAGTCCTGAATGACATCCTGTGAAATTAGCATGCCCCTCAATAAAATAGGTTTAACGCAATAGCATACGAATACAAAACTGTTTAGATTTTGACACCCCTGAATCAATTGGTCCAGTTGGCTGAATGTTATCAATCAGCGGCGCACCTTGGGCCTTTGTCATTTGTGTGCTGTAATAGCTTTGACTGTACTGACACGGCTTTTACTGAGAGTCTCTATATTGTGTTCTTACCCACCATTTATTTTTTTGTATATGTAATACATTTTTTATATTCCTGGTTGGAATCGAACATAGAACATTGTAAACCAAGCACTCTTGAACCCTAGCCCTAACTTGCACTTTTAACATGTCCTCAAAAACTATCATTGCACTAAAAATGAACTTTATTCTAGAGAAAATGTCGACATTTCTCATTCTTTTTGTGTCATAAATTTACTCTTAACTTTCAATCCCTCTAGTTAGGATAATTTTGTTCTATGAAATTCAATATTAGAATGTTCAGTTTTTGGAGAATCTTCCAATTTTTATAAAATCAAAGTTAAGGTTAGAAAAACTTCATGAAATATTTTTTTTTAAATATTGCCTTTCCATAAGAGAGTTATCATGAATCGTTTAACTTTAAAATCGGAATTAGAATCATAACCAAACAGTTAAATGAGGCCGTATAAATAATATTTTTAATTTGAGATTACTGTGGCTTTTTATTTGTATCTAAAAAATATTAAATTCTATTTAATTTATTAATTAATAAATTAACGAATTTTCAAGCAGTATAATAATGTGTAATGTTAGGAAGAAGGAAAATTGTCTACTTTAAACACTTCAATACGAAAAGAAAAGTTTAATAAATGGACTTTCTGGAAACATTGATTCACTGCTTATTGAATAGCTGAGCTAGCTCAAACTCAGAAGTAATGACCCTTATGTTTCACTGAAAACAGATACCTGACTCAGAAAAGAAGTAATTATGTGGATAAATGTGGTGATTATAATGGAGTATACTATAATATATAATACTTTTAGTTTTTTTCTGGTGATTCGATTTTTAAAAAAAGTTATATTTTTTAATCAGTCTGTGAACCAATCGCGCTCACCAAATACACTGTTTGTTTTTTTTAGAATAGGCACCAAAGTCACTAGTCAATCCATGATGATCCTCGGAACGTATCGTTTCAAGATGGCGGCCAATTAGAAGTTTCATACCAAACATGTCAGGTGTTCCCAACATTTTTTTGGTGACGGAACCCTTTGGGTAAAAGTTAGAAAACTGCGGAAACCCTAGGTTATCATTTGATACGAATAAAGTAATACGTCTTTTCAGAAATAGCTAAGAAAGGCTAGGGTACCTACACAGCACCTGTATAGGTTCTTTAATATCTATTTTAAGATATTAAAGTACAAAACTGTTTTGAGTTGACGTGGAATGACCCATTCCTAAATTATTTAGAACTTGGGAGAAGTCTGCAGAACCCCTGATGTTAAATTGCACTTCATCAACCAAAAAGATGTACATTGCAAGGTATTCGGGTGAACTGAGCGATATATTTACTTCTTATATATTCATACATATTTCATCTTATATATTCATCATGAGTTCCTGGGGTCCATCTAGGCTCTTAAATTGGGTACCCTTAATTGGCTGAAAATCTGGCGGACGAGCGTGATTCCGACCAAGTCACCTTCTTGCACAACCGTTGGTCTAGTAACAGTACTTCTTTAATAAGTGCTGAACCCCTGACCCTTCATGGGTTGTAGCAGTACAGATTTAAAATTAAATTAAATATTTCATCTACGGTTGGTCAATATTATTTTTTAATAACGGTTATTATTAATTTTAAGTATTAATTAAATACTAAGAATCCTTGTACTATTTATACCATCCCTAAAATCCTGACACACTGCTGTATCGTTGTATAACAACCGTTAAGACTTGGGATTAACACTTAAGTGGTCTACACAATCACTTCCTCCCGCTTAACATAATTTTTCCCGGCGGCTAACTTTAAAGATAAACAGAGCGTTCCGTCACCTCGTTAGGGGAATAGTTTACTAGTTACTATTTAGTGGTTAGTTAGTGCCGAGGTTGATTGTGAAGGTGATTAGCATTGGGACTGTATAGTCCAAGGATAAGAGCAAGTAGTGATAAATCTGTTGCCGCTGGGGCACGGGCAGGCTTAGGATATTCCTTAGTAGAGCATTCTTATTGAGAGCACTATTTAACCAGTGAGGCGATAAATTAAGTGAGGTGCTTTGTCGAGTATTTTTGTTCCTTTTACTTGCTGTGTATACATCACGTTGTAATATTGGGTATGAAAGCATCGTCTAGCAGTTCCAAAGGGAACTATTTTTTTTTTCCGCTAATGCAAATGTCTTATAACCCAAGGTCATTTCAGGTGATTCTTCACTAATATTCTACATCAGTAACTAGCAGAAGGCAGAGGAATTGTCGGCCTTGCTGTAGTTCGATAACATTACAACATGTAAAATATTGGAAGAAGAAATGTGTAAATCAATCCAGTAATTAAAAGGTTTATCGTGGAGAACGAAAAATTCCCCTTTATATAATTAGGTTATGTTCAAATGTGTCCCTTAATAATCATATAATCATAATTATTATTATAAATTAGTTAATTACCAACTAATCAATAGTATGCAGGATAAAATCGAATAGGAATAGGTTTATATTACGTACGTAGTTTTGCATTACACCAGTTGTTGCATGTAGCAACAAATAGTTTTTGCAAAAACTATTTATTTTTAGAGCAATAAATAAAGAAATGAGTTTGTTTAGACTATTGATTAAGTGAACACTTGTGAGTAATGATAACAGTTTAAAATTTAAGTTATGAAAAAAAGCGAGAAAGAAGCCTTATATTTATTGAATTAAATAAATAAGTAAAATAACAGAATTAAAGAAGTAAATAAAATATAAATTAATAACGTGCGCAAGAAAGAAAAACTAAGAAAGGACTGGTTAAAAGAATAATGACAAATTTTAAATATTTGAGACATACCAACTGATGACTGATTACAAGCAAAGTATAGTGGCACAGTGAAAGATGACTAACTGGGTCAATAAAATAAGTTAGGAAAAGCAGAAACTCTTGTTGACAAAGTAAAATTATTATTATTAATAGTGTAAAGATAAATATAAACTAAACTAAATGTTTATAAGAAATTAGATCTGATTGTAGCTGAATATTATTAAATAATTACAGGATGAATAAACATAGGATAAGAATTGAACTATGACTTAAAGAGCTGGTTCTGTGGTGTGCCTCGGTAATTATGTATAAAGACGAGAATTGTAAGTGTTGTTACTATTAACAATAGTAACTACTGAAATCAGCAATAAGCTAAACCAAAAAGATAAAATATACATATCCTGGATTTTTAAGTATCATTAATAAAATTTTTAAGTATCATTAATATAAAATACTGTTATATTTTCAGTTTTTAGTTATATTTTACTGAAAATCTTGATGATAAATTACATTAATTTGATGAATATACAAAATACCTAACATTATTTCACGTATAATTAATACCTGCCCTCCTGCCTATGAGGGTCTGTTTGGTAATTAAAGAAAACCACTGCCTCTTCCTGCCTCTTGAAGACATGCAAAGGTAACATCTGCTGGAGACACGCAACCGTGAAAGCCTTTTTATTCTTCATCTCCACACACTATTCGATATCAAAGGACTTTAATTAAGTCAACGCACCACAAAACATTTTCTTTATCTTCAAGTTCGAGCATTGATTACGATTTCTGTTACATTTAATGGATTTAATTTTTACTAGTATTGAATGTAGATCTAAATTAGTATCATTGAAAATTTGAACTACAGGTTGACTGCTGGATATACGTGCATGGTAAATATTTATCCAGGTGCTGAATTTTTAGTGGGGCTGTGAAGTTGAAATGTTGTCGAAACAATATAAAAATTTAGATAGCTTCACTTTTGTTGCCTTACAATATATAGTTATTAAATTCAACGAAATTGAAATTTTGTATATCAATGCATCGAGTCAATTACAGAGATTCTTTACATTACTATAATTCTTTACCTTCTATACCTTCATTAAATTAATATTCTGAATGTGTTCTCCAGTATATCGTTTAATTTATACTTCACTTCTGAGAGTCACATGAATAGCAATATTATGTTCGTTAAGTGTAAGCCATCAATCGTGTTTCAAACAGATAGATCGTACGTGCTACACTACAAGTAGATTCTTTTTTCTTCATCCGCTTGGAGAGGCCATGAATGTTCTTTTCTTCTTATATACGATCAAACCTACCGCCTGATTTTTTTTTTCTAGAGCTCTATATATTTTTTTTTTGTTTTAACTAATCTGTTAACATTTCTTCATATGTTTCTCTAAACTTTGGATTTAAAAAAAAAAAAAAAATGGTTCTGCTTTTTTTAAAACATTTTTTAAAATTGATGAAGGGCGTTCATATATAGTCCCCTTTTTGTCATGGCTCATTAAATTTCAATGAACCGTATAATACGTGACGATTATTCTCATATGATTTATGTGTTGAAGGATTCATCTTAGAACGTCTAGTAAAAGTCTATGAATGTTGGTGGATATTTAAAATATTAAGCGAGATTTTCTTCAAATTCAATTGTAATGTACCTAATAATACGATTATGGTTTTATTATTTTTTATTTGGGTACGTAGTACACATTACCAGTTTGGCATATGTAGCGTATAACTGTGAATATATTCAAAATTCAATTATCTTAAGATTACCTAAATCTTAGACGTTGAAAGCCTACACTCATATAAAATTATTGTTGTCATGAACATTAAATTACTAAACAGTGCCAGAAATAGTAAAAATGTATACATCAATAACACATGGACATCATCATCATTAATACCATATCATAAAAAATACATAATCAATTCCTGTAAGAACAATAAATACGAAACGTAATACATAAGAAATTTCAATAACCATAAATATAAATTCTAAGATTAAAAAAAAAAAATAATAATACAAGAAAACATGAATAAAGAGAAAAATATAGTTTATGATTTTGTTTAGTTTAGGAAAAAACATAAACTCTCTTTAAGTTACATTATTATATAACAATTAAAATTGTAGTAGTTTGAACTATTTGTAATACATTTACTTCTAGTTATATTGCACTATATGTAGCAATCATAATTAATGTTTTAGTGTATTTCATTAATATATTACTTAACATCACTGCTGGCAGTATTTTCCTCTTTTGATACATGTTAGTACGCAACCTTACATTAGTAAATTAAAAAAAAAAAACCTGTTCTACTGTAAATCTATGTTAAAAGCTAATTGGAGTTTCAAAATTAGGCTTTTTAAAAGAATTATTGCGCTAATTTCAACATATCATAATTTAGTATAATAATATATGTTTAAAATAAAATAAAACAAGATTACGTTGTTATTTTAATTCCCTCACTAATTTTCTCCATTTACTCGTGTTCAACTTAAAAGATCTACCTTTTATAGTATTTAGTAAAGTTACTAAGATTAAAATTTACTATTCATTCAATTAAGACTTTATTAAATGTTTAGCAGCAAGGTTTTTGTATCGATTGATTATAATTAAAAATCATTGATAGAACAGCATTTGTGTGCCATAATTTATAATATGTATTTCTATTTATACTGCATTGCTAAAAACTAATCTTTGTACAGTTTACAGAGTCTTAATAGTTTTTGTTAATTAATAAGTACGGTTTTCGATGAGGCTATAATCAGAGTTGGACAAAAATTAGCTATAGTTGATACTAATAGCTAAAATGCCATGGATACGACCCTTATTTATGAATGAACCATTGACAAATAAATATCGTATCCATTTTAGCGATTAGTTTTAACTATAGCTAATTTTTGCCCATATCTGGCTATAATACATATAAAAATTGGAACATATATTCTAATATACATATAAAGATACGCTTTACATGAGAGAGTGATGTGATTCGCATTCCTTTTTACATATTTTTAGTTTTAAATATTCTAAAAACACACACACTCCCAAAAAAAAAAAAGGAAAAGTAATAAAAAAAAACGATAAATCAAATAAACATAAATTATAAATGATGAGGAAATAAACAATTAATACACTTTTTAAAAAAAATAATATATATATACAATAAACAATTTTTATATGTACAATTTAATATATGCAATTCTGGTTTCAAGTATTGTTAATAATAGTATATGTTGTGGGTGTATCTTAATATGTCGTCGTACCCTATTTTAGGTATGAACGGGTCGGCGGAAAAGGGATTAAGAGAAAAAAAGTTTTGTAATAGTCAGATGTGTCGTTTTTATTAAATTGATTCTTCGGGAGCTGTAGATTAGATAACATACAAGAAGTTCTAATGTACTAAGAATGTTATATATTCAACGAATCCTGGTTTCCTATATTTTAAGTGAAACTAATGAAGGTTTAATTTTACTTGGTTTAAAGTATTTATAAAAATATTGCTTTATTTATAAGTACTTTGCCTCGGAGGTAAAGTATACTGTGTCACTAATGAAATTTAGTCATATATGGCTCAATGTACCACCAATTCCAAAGGAATCAATTCTAAAGGAAGTTACATGCTAATATAAATAAAAACCCACAAAAAAAAAAGAAAGAAATGTTTTTACTTTTAATTCAGAAGGAAACATTTGGTTAAACAGCAATCTTGTAAGTGCTGTGCTTCCGGTTAGCCGCGTTTCTAATGCGAATGGGGGTTACAAAAACATTATTTATTATGTATTTGTTTATTTTTATTATATTATAGGTATAATTTCTCCTAATTATCTCCCTTCTACTTCTCTTCCTGCCATTTTATTGGCTGATCAAAGTTTGGAGGCGGAAACTAGAACTCGACCTAAACATCTGGCCTAACACCAAGGATTGGACCACTTGATTTCCAAAGCACTTGTTTTTCTTTTCTTTATGGCCGATCGTGATGCTGCCTTCGAGTTCCCTGCACTTCTATTCAGGTATTTGCGCTGCTACACTACCTTTTCGGAAATGCTCACCAACATTTATCTAGAATGGTAGACACTGAAACATTTGAGATGTCGCCTATGTTCCAAGAACAGCCAACCCTTTGTACCTGCGTATCTATTGAATTAAACTTGATTTCTCCTTACTCCAGTACTCTCAATATATAGCATAACCCTAAGAAAATTTGATACTGTACTCTATACATCTGAGGAACAGAAGTGTTTGCTTTTCTCAGAGGTATAGATAACTATGTTCTTGACTAATTATGAGAAGAATTACATGCTTTTAAAAAATTACGAACTGTAAGCATACTATTATTTGAAGGGGAACGATGGTTGAAACTACACTCCTGGAAAGTTAAGGAAATTTTCTTAGTTTCTTTTAACTGCTATGTAAAGATATAATACTATGCAGCATATTATATAAAAAGAAAAGAAATGGTGATTTAATTTTGAAAGATTCATTATCTCCGAATCGAATCAGAACGATCCATTCCCATAGTGGCTGAGCTGAAATTAATTCAACGACGCAAAGGTATAATTCTTTCACTACTTGTCGATAAATTCTCATTATTGAACTCTTCAGTGCTCAACAGCGGAACCGCGTCCTAGACTCCTACGTGACCGTCGTCATCTTTCGCAACTGTGACCTAAGACCTAAACGGTAGTTACTTCACTCGGCTGGAACTTTCTTCAGGGACGCTGTGCCATGACTCCTTCCTGCCTTAGTGAATGTCTAAGTAGTTTTTATTCAACCTCGAAGTAAGTTGAAAGTTATATCTAGAACCTTCAGTTTTCTAACAATTCCTATAACATTTAACTAGAGCACTGTTTATTACACTCTGTTAAAACTTTCATGGCCTTGCCTTCGTAATCATCTGATAATATCTTAATTTTTTTCCTCGGTTATAGTCCTCTTTAAATGAAATTAAAAAAAAAAAAAAAACATTTATTTTTAAACTTTAATTACTAAAAAGTAGTAAGATTTAAAGTCATAGAATGGTAATATTATTTTGATTGGAAGTCATTTCTGATGAACATCTTAGCTCCTTTTAATGGACACCTTCTTCTGGATCTTTCCTTAATAAGATTTTCGTTTTATGATCACTTCTTCCTTTCCTTAGAAAGCAATAGTTCCACAGGAATCTCATTTAAAAACATTTTTTTTAATAATAATTAATTTTTTTTTTTAATTTTAATTATTGAAAAGTCATAAAGTAGTAATTTTATATTGATTGGGGGTCGTTCCTGATGAACATCTTATTATAGGTCTCCTTTGAAAGCAAATCTTTATCTTCTCTGGATAACGTTTTGGTTTTATGATCGATCTTGTACTTTCCCGTTTGGTAAAAAATCAATAGCTCCTGGTGAATTTCTTTTAAATAATTTTTTTATTATAATTATTTTTAAAAAATAACTTTAGTTTCTTCCAGAATTAGATGACCGTCTGCGTGTTTATTTCCGTCGACCTTAATGCAACCTCGATTACAAAAAGATCTGTTATAAGGGTTCATTCAGCCAAGACAAGAAAAACGAGTACCTGTAATATATTAAATCTGTACTGCTACAACTCGTGAAGGGTCAGGGATTCAGTACTTCATAAGGAAGTACTCTTTCTGGAACAACGGTTATTCAAGGAGGTGATTTGCTTGAGATCACGCTTAAACGCCACATTTTTCCTCAGGCTGTGAGTGCCCCTAGGAGGGCTCCCAAACCCCCATTGTTGACTTTCTTGAGATATGGAATTTTTAAGATATGGTCATCTATGGTTTGTTCGGACCACTACCACTCGAGTTTGTAAAATAAAAATAAAGTTCTAAGTTTGAGAAATTGAACCAAAGCCATCTGGTACTAAACAATGGAGGTGGTCGTAAACTTTAACAGCTGTTAATTTTATGGTGGCTTTAAGAGATAGTCTTAGTCAGTTAATGGCAGTAGGTTAGTTACTTCCAACTGTACATTAATATTCCACGAATGGCATTGATATGCTTCAAGACTGGATATTCATTATTCCATTAGCTGAATGGAATCCTAACGGTCATCTTTGATTAGTCAAGTATCGGAGGAACCCGGACCTAAACCACATCTCTGATGTTTATTACTGGTCCGATCATAAACCATATCACCACACCCGCATGCTGCCTATGCTTTCTGGTCAATAAATTATTTATTTGTCATTATAAATTATTATACTCCAGTTATGGTATTTGACGAAATGCCCAGGGGAGAGTCATGTTCTGTAATAATCCTCATTAAGACCGAAGCATGGGTAAATCTATGTTTCTGTAATATATGCTTTTAAATAAATAAAATAAATCTAGCCGAACCTAATGCAGAACGCTGTCAATATATTTCAAAAATGCGAGCTGACTTTAAATGGAAATACCACATCACTGTAGCAATTAATTGCCATCCTGTTTTAATTTATATTTACTTTCCTTTCACTTATTTCCTTAACATTATGGAAATTACATCTGAAAAAAAAAACAGGAGAAACATATTTTATTTTACATTTAGTAGTGCCCCAGTATACAGGTTCATTCCCCGTAATCTTTTCAATTATGATTTGATTATCGTTTGTTCTTGGCAGTGATAAACAGTCAATTTTTCGTGAGTATTGCTGATTTTTTGAACTTCTCCAACGCACAAAACTGCGCAATTTCTGGTGCAAGATCCTTTTTTTTTTGCGCACTCTGATTTTAAGAAAATTTAATTTAATGATAAAAAGCACACTTTTTATTTGGCCCGTCTTATGATTAATTATTAAATTGTAAGCACTATTTTATATTATTTTTTATGTAACTTGTAACAGTAATTGTTAATTTTTAACTTTCTCACTTTGTAATTATATGTAACTTTCTCACTTTGTAACTTTGTAAATATGTCAATAGTAATGTACTAACTTTGTAAATTCAGTGTAAATGACCCTAGTGGTCGAAACACTTAAATAAATAAATAAATATTATTTTTTACTGCTTTTGACGACCCTAAATAACAATGTTGTTTCAGATTCGTAAAAACTGTGCTTCTTATACTTCTCTTAAGAATTCGTCATCATAATATTGGTATTGCCTAATTGAGATAGCCATTTAAGTCTCCGCGGCCAGTTACAGAAACCCAAACTATGATAAGGGATGCTTATAAAATGAAAAAGGGTTCTATACAATAATTTTTTTTTTTTCTGATTTCCCGCTAAACAAAGTACGCTAGAGAAGAACTGGTGAAGCTTAGAAAATTAACGATATCCTCAAAAGATAGACTGAATGCCGCTGTTATGACCCAGAAAAAATCGAATTTAATGATAACTGAAGGACTAAGTATTAAAATATATATATTAATATATTAATTCATCATATTGTTTACTTTGTCGTAAGTAAATATTTTAAATAAAAAATTTATGTTCTGAAAATTATGATGAACACAAGTTGTACTCTATATCGATTTAAAAAATAAAACGTTTTTAACACTAAAATATTTTACCATGCTGAATCTGACCTTGCGGCAAGACTTACATGGGAGAGCAGGTAAAAACGGTGTGGCAGATTTACAGGCATCTAAAAAACAAGTGAAAAATTGCAGTGGCCATATCTCACCGAAACCTTAATCCTAAAAAAAATTATAATTTCATCTTTTTCTATTTTTTTTTTTTAACTCTATATAGAAATAGTATACTAAAATACTTCAGATAATCTCATATTAAACTAGCTTTGGATATGCTTCTTGCTACGAAATTTGATTGTAAATTCGCTTCAGAAGATTGACGGAAACAGAGGAGACGTATTTAGCAGAAGAAAATTTTACATTAAAGAAATGAAGAAAGAGGAAATAATTTCGTATTATATCCTCTTTAATGAAGAAAGGTTAATACTTAAAATTTTCAGGTCCCCAGATGATAAATCCCACTGGATCTCAGATGTTTTTCTTTTTCTTTTTTTTTGTCTGACATTGACCATATTTTACATTTAGAGACAATTTTTAGATCCGTTTCCGCTTCGAAACATGACTCTAAACTGAATTTTTTATCTAATCTGAACCTACTAAAGTTTAAAATTTAAACTAAAACTAAAACTTAACTTGAATTTCTAAACTTTTTTTTCTGAAGAGGGAAATATATATTCCTGCTAAATTACAAGCAGTTAATGATGTCAAATTTCTATTAATTTCTTTTATTTTAACAGTTTTTTAAAATATCACTTCAGGATTAAAATTATATTTTCACTATTTTTATGTTACAGAGCACTCTTTTTATATTCATCATCTGATTCAGATTCTAATCATAACTACTTTTTTAAACATTATTTCTTGCGATAATAAGATTATTTCTTCCAAAAATTTCGGAAGTATGCATATTTTAAATATTCCGTTGTAGTTCTAAAGGCAATCATCTTAATTTTTTTAAATTATCTTAATTCTAAGAACCTTTTTTGGAGTATCTTTTGATCTAGAAATATTACATAAATTTAGCATTATATAATATTTATATATTTATATTATATGTAGGCAACATTATATAACACATACAAAAGTGTTATAGAGTATTTATATGTAATCTATAGGTGCATTCGACTTCAGGTGGATACATTTTCGTGGCGCATAACTACAACACCTATTACACCTCCTGGTGGCAGAGTATTTTCGAAACATTTTCCCCGGCAGCTATAACTGTTTATGGGAACAGACCCGACCTATGAATTATGTTAATAGTCTTAGTCTCCTTGCTACAGCTGGCGAACCGTTAAAAATTTAAATCCGGCCTCCATTATGTATGCAAGGGGGAGAGAATATTGTTTTATCGACACCCTTGTTTATTGGTGCATCTACGGGTTTATGCTGAACTGGAGGATATCGTATATTTTCGATTCTACATACATTAGTGTGTAGTTTATATTTTTTATGCAATAAATTTGGTGCTGTGATAATTTTTTTTTCCATCTTTTAGGTAATAGATTCTGATTAAATTCTCATTATTATGGATTGAAGTGTAGTTTGTGGTATTTTACGACATTCGGCGGTGATTCTATTTTAAACCATTATTTCGTGTTAAAAGCATAGGCGTGCGCAGCATCCCTTGTTAGAAGGTGCACGAACCATAGTACCGGGAGGAGGGTCCTTCTATACCTCCCAATGGAGAGAAGGGTCTGGGGATATTCTTTAATGCCCTAGAGGATTTTTGTAAAGAACATTGTCTCCAAAACGTATTTTATGTTTGTTCTAAAATTATTCCAAAAACTTTAACACTCTTGCGCTTCAAAAAGTTTTAGAATATCAGTCCTAAATATCTATATTTTTTTCGATCTTTAAAATTTCTCATTTATTTAATGTGTTATATGAGGAAAATCCTGGAATAATCAATAAATTAAATCTTCGTCGACTTCAGTTAAGGGTTATATTCCTTTGATTTGAAACTCAAATTCATAACAATTCTTTTATAATTTTTCAAATTTTCTGTTCATCACATCAGTTTTCTGGTTTTTGTTTTGTTTATTTGGCTAGTAATTGCCTTAGTTATATTGTGAGGAGGATTTGATGTTGCCGAAATTTCCGCAGAGGTTTCTTATTATCTTTAAGTTAAAAGGTAATTTACAATATAGAGGCTTTCTGCCTATCGTTTGGTAGAATGTAGATTCAGCTTAGCGATGAATTTCAACTGTCCATCTGGTTCCTGATTATCGTTTTAATATAAATTTTATTAAATGATTAATATATATCAACTAAAACTGAGAAAAAAAAATTTTTTTTTCCAAGAGGAACCTTTAAACCGAAGATACGTTTTATTTTTTGAGGTCGTATAAAGTAGTTGATTTCGGTTTTTTAATGAATTCAAGTATATAATTGATCATTGCTGAAGTCCGATCTAGATCTAGCTCAAGCCGGTTTCTTCCATTCTAATTACTCTTTTATGGTCATAAGGATAGTTCCCTCCTCCAGTTTGGTAACTATAACTTTCTTAACTTGATAACAATAACTTTCTTTATAACTAGTTTAAAACTTTCCGAATCTTTGTGTTTATAACTCGGCTCCGATATTAGAAGCATGACTCATACTATTGAAGATGGACCAGTTTCCTCCCTTCCCAGTTTCCTTGGTAACGTTTCCGGGGAGTGTGGTTCTTCTGCAGGAAGTCCGGAAGTAACAGACAGTTTTGTTATTGGAGGGCGTATCTTGCTGTCAACAAGAAAGCTATTCCATATCCTACAGTATATTAAGTAGGCTTTAGACGAATCAGCCAAGAACTTGATGGTCGTTCGATTTATCTTATTTTTAGAAATTAGTTTTGTATAACCATTTACTAAGTTTTTAAATTTAAGCGATGGTAAGTGTGATACTGATATTCCATTTTAGGAATCCATACTCCTGAGCATTGCGTTTAGATAAGTTATATTGATGTTTGACTATTTTTATTTTTTTTCAAAATCAATACCTAACCTTTTTTTTGTATTTTGATTCTCATGGAAAAGTCCAGTGTGATAGTGTACATAACATATCGAAATATTCTACATTAAGAAACATTTAAAATATTTTAATATGAATGAAGAAAAGGCACAAACAATTACGTTGCAGAATGAGCTCTAAAACGTTGATAAAAGGAGTGATAAGCAACAAATAAATTATAAGAAGGATTTTTGCACAAGAACTTAGTATAAATATAACATAAACATATAATAAATATAAACTTAGTATTAATATAATTTCTAATTGATCAATATTGTATAAGTGTGTATGATAAAATAATTTTCCCTTTCGTTTTTACATTCACTTACCTATATTGCTATCGTGAAAAATTTCGAGTTGAAGTTCAAATAACTGTCTGTCTGCCATCTGTAAATGTTATGGATAAATATAAACTGCGAAAGGATTTAATAATTAACTAAGGGTATAAGAGGAAAAATGTTTTTTCCAGGTTGAAAACACATTTCCGGAGATAAGAATAGTGATATTGACGTATTATATGTCGTTGGAAAGCCAAATAATCAAATTGTTTTGATTTTTAAATGCTATCCTTTTGTTTTTCTGGTCTGAAACAATAGAATTAAATTATAATAAAAGTAGGATAGTAAGTGAAAGTTGTGTGATGATTTTTAAAATTATTTTTTAGCAATGGAAATCACTCTAAATTAGATTTCTATTATCAAACGTGTTTCTTAAGGAAATAATCCAGGGGGTTTTATTCAGGTATAGAACATACATTAATTGCTGTAGGGATTGCAGGGAATTGCAGTAGGTATTATGCACGATTGTTCATTTCATTTTAATTGAAAGTCCATAAAATTATTTCTCAGTGTATGTTATAATAATAATTAAACGTTATAGTCGACACGAATTTCAAACAGCACCATCAGTCGTTGCAGAAAAACTACCCTTGACTGCATTCCGTCTAAAACCAAAACTGCAAAACCAGTATTGACTATCCTCCCACTTACGTCTCAGTCTACCACTCCCCTGATGTTAAACTAACTATTTCATGCATAATGTAATTCATATATATTCACCCTCGCTATCGCCTGGCTCCCATCCTCAGTCCTCAGCGGAGGACATTGATGGAGCCGGTAAACTGACCGACAGACAGATTTTATTAATGACGGAGGCCTAACCAAAAAGTACGATTAGGAGATATGTAAACAGCCGGGGGGTGACTAAATCAGGCCTAATGGAGGGTCCATGCCTCTATTGATTCTCACCCCTCGTTCTTTCTTCCTTGTTCTTTTATTTTTTTCTCTTCTAATCTGTTTACATTATTCATTACTCTTGAGCTTTTATGATCTTTTCCTTTTTATGGTTATTTTATGTAGCTTTTTCTGTTCCGTTTTTTTATCTAACTGGCTACGTCCTAATTAATGTGATAAGGTCGTCAAAGGAAGCGTTACTTTGTTTGTTGTTTATCAAGATTTTTTACCTTAAATTACTCAGGAAAAAAACAATAATGATGGGCTCCTAATTTTTCCTCTATGTGCTGGTTATTTGAGTAGCGAATTTTACTAATATTAGATTTTAAGTTACGACCTTCGTAATATGATGATATGATAAGATAGATTAATTTTTTGCTCATATTTTTTCGGCGAATGTGAATGAACTATTAAAAAAAAAAAATTAGATGATAACATTTTTTAATGTTTTTTCAGGCCTAAAATTCTTCTAGTTAAATAAAAAAAAATATTCTACCATTGTACCATAAATTATTTATAAACTTTTTTTCTCTCAGATGATTTACTAGCAACATTTCAAAATTAATAATATATTTTATACTACCCAAAATAACCAGCATTTAGTAAAGATTGTCTCACAATTATAAAATAAAAAATCTTTTCACTTACAAACAGGGTAAGAAATATATTATTTCGGCTGTATCATTTTAAATATTCCATGAACTATAAAATGTACTTATAATATTATAATGTAGTAACATTGAACTACCCACTATATTTATTGTTTTAAACATTTAAAGTACATACATATCTACTTATTCATAAGAAGGAGGTAATTTTCCATTGCACATTTTTTTTAATAGATTTTTAGGGAAACGTATTCTGGTTTATGAATATTTTGGTACAAATCTTCAGGAACCTTGATGCCTTGATCAAATTATAATGCCTATGCCTGGAATGCGACTTAATGTCCTCTTGATGTTATACCTTATTTTCAAGGTTTCTCTTATGAGCGGAACTAACTGATTTATAAAAAAAAAAAAAAAAATTAAATTACATATAAACGTAAAAAAAAATAATAATAATATAAGCTGCAGTTAAAGAAGTGAATATGACATTTTTACGTATATTTCTTTAATGTCGAACCTATCTAAGCTTTTTATAATTTATTTTTTAAAAAAAGAAATAATTATTTTTTATAAATGTAGGAATATTACGGTTGAATAGTTAAACATAGTTAGTTTTATATAATATTCTCAGATCTTTAAAAAAAAAGCGAAACAACTATTTTAATCAATTCGGTTGTTTACATCTGTTAAAGATATTATAGGTACTGTTTGATTGGATGTATTTTTATGTTTCAAATAAAACCTTAGGTCTAAATGATAGACTCTTCTGTTATCCCTGGTTTGGTAACATTTCCATGTTAATTAAAAAACTATACAAAATCTGAAACTCTTAGAGTAAAAATACCATTACTTTACAGAGGTTTGAGTTTTTCCTGTTAACATATCCATAAATTAATTTAAAGACATGAAAACGAATTATTTTATGTTCTATATATATTACAGTTTACTGGTAGCTTTTAAATAGTTTCCAATCAGCTAAACTTGTCAGTGTGACATTTATCTTACTAGTCTCAAAATAGTCAAAGAACTTATTTTATTTTTTTTAGAATTAGTTTTTTCTTCTAATAGAAAAGTTGAGATCCTTGAAGAGGACGTAGAAGGAAATAATTTATTTTTGAAATGCTGAATTAGCAGAGACTTTACCATTTAGGGTTCTTGGTTATAAATCTATAATCCTTGAAGTGGTCAGAAAGGGTTTGACAGTTCTATGAATTTGAATCATTTTTTATTATTTATGAGACCAGCTGGAATGACTTGAGGTTGATGATGAATTATACTTCAGATTGGCGACTTTGACATTGAAGAAGTTATTTATCCTCATACTCTTCTGAGACATCTTTTATGACATCTTTCATAGCGCATACGATCTATGAATCTATGTTCGGAACAGGAATTGTAACGATTAGTGTGTTTTTCCCCCACTAAAACCAATGTGTAAAGGATTTGAATTGCGAAGAAAATAATATAATAAACTTTTAGGAACACACCAGTTAAAACTTTATAAAAAAAAAAATTAATTTTAGTACAGTAAGGAGAGTTTTTATTTTATTTTTATTTTTATTTTA
>NW_027105487.1:105939-118617 GCF_000696795.3 Halyomorpha halys
TTTTATTTTAGTATGTATGTGATCATTTATCAATATTACCTATTGCCCACAACTGTGTGGCAGATTGTAATATCTATCAATAAATAAATCAAAAGAAAAAAAGTACAGTAAGAGTTTTTCGATTTGTGTATATGATAGCGGTTGCCTACCTTTTTTGTACCATATATGTATAATAATGTACCAAATAACTTGAGCACTTTTTTCCCCTTCGTGTGTTCATGGATAGAGTTAGAAAAGGGAAATTATAATTGGATTTGATTCGCTTAGAAAAGATAATTTAATCACGCGATAAACTAATTTAATTAACGCTATTTTAGTAAAGCACTGATATATAATAATCTCTAGTGCCAGAGAGCCATTATCATGGTCGTGTTAAACCGCTAGAGAATCTCGTTTATTGAAGACAATTTTGTAAAAGAAAAATACACCCTACAGAAGTATTGAAAAGGAACAAATAAATCACAATTATTTCCTCTTATCACAGCAAAATAAAAGTAAAAAAATACTAAAATCACCTTCAAAAACTCTGCTTCAATTCCAACACCATAATAGCTGTTTCTATTAATTATTTAATTATTTAGAATTAACTGATCCACAACATATATAATTGCGAATGGTAAATGTCTCTCTATTTCATTTACAGTCATTCGTTGCATCTTGCATCCATGAACACGACATCCAATAACTCAATAGTGAAAACTCACTATATAAAAGTAAGTATTGATGCTCAGATTCATTGCGCAACTTGCAATCTTCAAGTGCAACAAATTAAGTACGGTGCTCTAATTCGTCCCGTTGCCTAACCGCAGTTCCCCAAGTTATCTGCTGTGGATTGTGCAGCCACCGGATAATTCTTGTAACTCTTTATTGATTGTGTGTACTGAAATAGTTGTGAAGGTTTGTGTTTTTGCTAAATATTTTTCAACTAAAAAACGAGGTGAAGCTGAATATATATTTTTTTTTAGCTTTAGAACGCTATTGTGGCAATATTTTTATCACTTCTACTCGTATACTACAGGAAACAAATGAGATTTTTTAAAATGGAGTAATGAGGAAAAAAAAAGATAAAAATGGATTAAATACATGCTAATTGTGTCACGGAATGTTTGCTTCCTAACCTAATGTAATGAAATTTGTTCTCGTTTCTAGTTTGAATGGATTAGTCATATTTTTTAATAATAAAATCAATTATTAAAATGTTTTAAATATTAGTAAAAATAGTTTTCGTTATAGGGTCTCATTTCACTTCCATGTACATTAAATTGTCTCTGGCTTTAAATAAATAGTAAATTGAGAATTTAATTGGGATATAGAATATGGACCGGTATTTAAAAATTCTTTCTTCACAGTATTATTTTTATTTACGAGTAGTTGGTAAGATTATTTAGTTTTGCCCAATAACGATGCCCAAAAGCTGTTTTGGGATTTTTGTACTTATTCATAATTGTAATTTCAATTATGCTTGAAGATCGACATTTGGTCACCTTTCCTCTTCTCGGATAGCTTATGCGACCTGTTCATCAGATCGACTTAAGAAAACGTTAAAACAATGTATATCTGTGGGTAGAAAATGGTTTCCATTTCTTCAGTATATGCCTTATCGAGTTTCTCACTGGTCATTCAACCATTAAAATAGAGACTTTTTCCAAAGTTTTTATCAGGTTTCGTTTATTTCTATGTTTATTAAGCCTTTGCTTGTATATATTCCTGTAATTAATAATGCAGAATTACTTTCTAATCAATTTTATAAAAATTTAAAGAATTCGGATCTGATATTTCTATAAAAATATTTCTGATGTATTTTTGTTTATTTATGTATTTTTATATAAAATATCATATAACAATCAGTCATTGAGATGAAAAAAAGTGGTTCGTTGGATCAATTATCAGACCGAAAAAGGGTGAAAATGCCTGATAAAACCGATACAATAATTCCTTGCTGCATCCTCACTAATATTGATACAATAGAGATTTTTTTAAAATTTATTTATTTTTTCTTATTGTCTTATATAGAAGTAAAGATTTTGAATTCATAAAAAAATATAAACCTAAATGGAATGCCTTTCCATGAAAAAAAGGGGTTTATACAATAATTTATCGTAGCTTCTCTAATATACAGACAGTCCAATGGCTAGAATTTTTTTTTTTTTTCTTAAAAAGATAGGTCCGTTGAAAACTGAACTTCGAAAGTTTGACCCAATCGTCATACTCTCTTGAGCTACTGGTAAGGTAGCCTGGAATAAATCTTTTTGACATGCAATTTTTAAAGAAGCAACTTCCCTAATGATGAAATTATCTCACATTTATATTTCGTCTAAGAATGCATTTTATAAATTTAAAAAATAATAATCTTAATGTTTATTCAAATACATTCTTAAATAACTAAACGACGTAGAATACTAAAGCAAACAATAGTAGGAACTGTTGCTCATCTAGGATCAAAGGAAACCGTTTGATTATTTTCTTGACCAACTTAGCAGGTCTTGGCCAGGCGTGATATGGCATGGCCAGCTGCCATTGGACGAAAACGTCCCCTCCTGACCTAATTATGTGATAAAATTAGTAATATCTGTTAACATTCACAGTCTACATTCTCATAAATAACGAACTTATCTTAGAGGCCAACATCTGCCTCTATAATTATATTAAAAAGGCTCAGTTCCATCTATAATAAGAATTCCACGTGTCATATTGGTATAATATGAGGTTTTAATAACTTTTAGTAGTATTAACTATCTTATGTGTGTTAATAATTATGTGGAAACAAATAGAGAATGAAGTTAAATTATTTCAAAAGATGAAAGCTACGGATTGTTTTTCAATATATTAGGATTAGAGTCTAGTCAAATTAGATATAATTCTAACATTCAAAAAATAAAATAGTGATTTATTTGTATATATTGCAATACATTATTTGCAGCTTAAGTGCGATGGGTTTGGAACGGAAGGGGGCTTAATCTGGTGAAAACCGTATGTTTTATAATTTATTTGCTTATATCTTAAAAACTATTGGGTTTAGTGAATAATAAGTTGTGTACAAATTAAATTTCCTACAAAATTGTTTTTTTTTCTAAGTCATTTAGTTTCTGAAATATGCAGGAGAAAAACATTATTCTAGTCAAATTAGATACCTAACACTAGCATTCAAAAATAAAAGTCATCAGTCAGAAAATTTAATATACTTTGGGTTTGTTACTTTGGGTTTGTTAAGAATACAATTTTTAATAAACCTCTTACTTTTCAGGACATAAACGAAGAACTGATGGTATATTTTATTTTTTTACACTTTCCGTATATACACCCGACTTATAAATATGTTAGACTTTTATGGATGTGATGTTCTAGTATTACCAAACAGTATTAGTGAAGACGCATCCTTATTTTTTGAATGTTTTTTTTTTCTGTTTACTTTGACTTGACTATTACAGTATTTTTACATTCTCCAGCTTTAATTTAATATATGGAGTATGCTTTGTGATTTAAATAATATAATCATTGTGAGCATGAAATTTTCTAGAAATGAATACCTCACAATATTTTTTAATGCTTTCTTAAAAAAAAAGTATTCAAGGTGGTGAAAAACGCATTTTTCACATTTAGATCTTCTAGACTTTTTTGAATAATTTTATAGAGCCCTCCTAAAGATAATTTCTGATACCACCCTTAGTGAAAGGTTATGTAATTTTTATTATTATTCAATAAAATTCTAACTTTGAAATTATTACTGAACTATAATATTTTTTTTTTTGTTCCAGGTATGAAACAGTTGTTATATTTATACAATTTCATCAGTAAGTGGAATTAATTATATTTTTTAAAAATTTTCTATGGAATAAAAATATTATATTTCATTGAGCATGTATCTGTATAAATGTGATGAAAAAATTTTGAGCCCCAATAAACGGTTATTGCACACCATAAATTATTTTCGATATCTTATCTCCCTTGTTAATATTGATTTTACGACTGTGGGGTTGAGTCTTGTAGCTGGAGGTTGAGTTATATCACTACAAATGTATTAGTTGCTTGCAGAATATTTTTCAAACTTGGAGTAATTTAACCACAACTTCGCTTACTTAGTATCTCCTGAGGAGAGGTTTCAACCGACTTTAGACACTTTTTTTTTGTGATCTCACATTCAAAAATATCGGGCACGTATACGTTCGTTCCAACAGGCTCTGAAAGCAGAAGAAAAAACTATTTGAATACAATTTTAGTATATTAAATAGATATTTTTCTGTATTTGCGCTGTATGGATTTCCAGGTTTTTCCATACCGATGTTTATTGTTCACTGTAGATTCAATGTGAGAGGAAGATGGATAGCATCAATAGAGTCATAAAAATACAAATGAAAATTATTTGTACTGATTTTTATGGTGAAGATTCGCTCGCAGTCAACCCTGATGAACGCCTGAATTTCTGACAAAAAGCTCCATACAAATAAGTGAAACTTATTTGTGTTCACCATTATTCCACTGAACGCACCTCTCATTAAGAGGGTATCTCACCTTAATACATACTAATCGATTAGTTTTGGTTTTCAATAAGAAAAAAAACAATATTTCCAATTCTATTAATTGTGTTACAAAACATTTTCAGTAAAGCTGTCCATAGAAATTTTTTAAAGGAAAAATCATGTCTCATACTTTTTTAGTATTCTCTGAATCCGATGGTGTAGAAGTCATTGCAGTTTTTCTGGTTTTTGAGCGAAAAAAATAATTTTTCAATTATCATGGAAATTCATATTTAAGAGTTTTTCAATGTGCAAAAAACGAATATCGATTTGGTTTTTCTATAAAAAAATATTTTATACAGCTCTGCTAGGTCAGTTGACCTGAATTATTTCTTTGCAAAGGTATTCTTCAAGTAAATAAAAGCTACTCACGATTTGTATCCTATGTCTGTCTGATTTTGTAAGACGGTTTGATTTGTTCCATGTAGTCTATATGGTTCTGCGTTTCACATATAGGGTAAAGAGTTGCAGTTGTGCAATATTTGTGATTATTAGAAAATAATCACAATAATTTTTGTTTTAGTGGTTTAGTAAAATTGTTTTTTAGTACTTGTAATGTTGCTACATACCCATCCTTATTATTAGGTTTTGGATGATTTTTGATGATTCTGAATTTTCCTTTCCCTACTCAAATGAACTGAATAGGGGTTGTTTAAACAAATTCGTACACCATAACACTGAAGAAGGGTGGATATAGAGCTAACATATAACGAGTGGGGTCTTGAGCAAGGAGAGGGTGATATAGGAGACTGAAAAGAGCCATGTACTAATATAGTCGCCGCCGACCACTATTATAGTTCATTACGGTGCCTAACTACCCCTAATGTGGGGGTCTGTCGGGGGGGAGGTACCTCAAGGGCGCTTTGCCGCTTGTGCTCTACGGAACCACACTGAGGAGTGGTAATATACTAAAGTAAATAATTTTCAACCGATCCTTTTGGTAAATTCATGTTTACATTTCATCAAAAATGGTATAATATATCCCAAGATTTAGCAAATAATACATCTGCATTAATGTCTGTCTCTGTATATTGCTATTTTACGTATTATAGAGATCAGCCATTATTTCAGTTCTCTAGACGCTACTTTATTCAGGCTAAATGAGTTCGAGAAAAGATCATCAGTAATCATTCTTGTGTTTCATAATGAGGTAGATAGTTGACCGTAGATTACTTATTGGAGAAGATGATCGGGGGAGGGGCAGTCAGTAAAGAAAACATAAATAAACAAAAAAATATTTTTTTTTGAAATGTCGGCCTAAATAAATATTTTTTGTTTATTTATGATTTCTTTGCTGATCGCACCCCCGACCATCTTCTCCAATCCTTGGGTTTTATTTATTATTCACTTGTTAATCTTTTGATTTCTTGAGCTTCATTTGTCGAAATTTATTATTTAAAAACCGTCTGTTCTTTCAGTAAGTAATATGTCAATTCCTAATTATTATTATTATTTTTCAGGCTGAATAGAATCGAATTGTGATTAAAAGAAAAACTAATTGCTCCAATTCCCTAGTTCAAGATCTTTCGGTCATTATTATAATTAGGGCTGGATCAGACAACATCTAAAACCAAATACTGTGAGAGGAATGACCACTTGTTTTTTGTTGGTACGTGTTGAGAGAAAAGGAGATGAGAAGGTTCGGTTTGAAGTGTCAGTTTTTTTTACTTTTTTTACCACCCACCCCGATCGAACTGTATAACATAGAGAATACCTGATTTTAAAGTCTATCGTCTAGGTTTCCTCAGGGGAACTGTGGAATTTCGTTTCTTTTCAGCGTTTGTTTCAAATCTGATTTTATTGCATTATAAGTATTTTATAATTTTTTTTTGTACTTGCAGGTTGTGAATCGTGATCTTTTTTTTTTATGAGTAACTATATAGTAAAAAAGATACTGAAATAAATAAAAATGAAAAATTAATTAATGAAATTCAAATTACAGTTTAAATTTTGTAAATCTTTAATTTATCTAAGTAAAAATAAATTTTCTTTTTATTCATTGATAGATATTACAATCTGCCACACAGTTGTGGGCAATAGGTAATATTGATGAATGATCTCATACATACTAAAATAAAATAAAATAAATAAATGAATGAAAAAAAAAATCTCTTAAAATATATAAAAACAAAAGAATAAACAAAATGAACATAATCAAACTATGTGTATGAAAGGAAAAAAAATAACATAATGATAAAATAATATAACCTATAGTCACATTTACACTCTAATGTACAATATTTACACAATCGACCTGAGGATCCCAATTTCCAATGTTTCAAATAAAATTATGTTAAAAATTGTATAAAATTAATTGATTAAAATTAAATAAAATTAGGAGGGTAAGGTAATCTTCTTGTGCCCAGAAAAGTTAACAAAATAGTAAACAAATTATTTATTTACAACCGAAGTTTTGAACTGCAACTTCGATTCGAATCTTCAGGACAGAATAAAAATGATATAAAACAATATTATATGATATATTATATAATATGGCAAAAAAATTATTAAAATTATATGGAAATGGAGTGAGTACATTAAATGAAGTTGAAGTGAATAGATTAAAATATTAATAAAAAATAAAGTAAGATAAAATAATAACGAAGTATGGTAGTTTGATAAATGGAGTATGGAGATCAATAAAGATCGGGTACAAAAATATAGGAAAAGAAAATGCTACCTACCATGTTTGTATAATTGCATGGTACCATTTTCTTTTCAAGTAGAAGTCGTTAGAAGTGTCAATGGAATCATCTTCGAGTGATTAAAAGCTTATTAAAATGTATTATTAAAGTAAAAAGAAAAAATCACCGAACTGATAACATTATTTATTATAGATTAACTAAACTGAGGTTTCTCAATAGTTCAGTTAAATTAATTTGCTCTCAAGGTAAATTGAAAGGAAGTCTTGTCAATAATTGTAAAACAGAGCAGGCCTATTAAAAATCACGTACTGTAAAATCGTTAGATGCTGTTAGATTATTGACATTGGAGAGAGACATATGCAGCTCAATGCAATACAAATCAACTTCAACAATATTTACCGCGCCTAGCTAATCCACTATTCTCGAACGGGTGCTGTTTGAGTTATTCCTTCCTCATTCCCGGGACATTACAGTCGCTGGTATTAGAAGCCGAGAACGGAGCAGTACCATAAGCTATAGAGGGCAAACAACCTTGTTTGCAGTAGGAGGGGGTGTGTCTCCCCTGGCGCCAGCTCTAGCTATCGACTCTTTTCACTCTTTCGGATCCTCAACAATTACATTATTTGAGCATCTCCGTCAACATCTAGCTAACAAGATAATCCACAGCCTTTGTTGTCTCAGGGTCTGCAAAGTGTTCTTCATCCTGCTCTATTACTGAATCAACCAGTTAGCTAGGGCAATGTCGTAATAGGTCCGTTCGAAAAAAACAAAACTAAAAGTACAATTAACTATTAATAATTAGCAATTAATTATCAGAACCCTCTCATTTAATCGCTAATGTAGTAATGAAGTTTAAAAAAAAAATTGTTTTCTCTCATAAATAGCTACCTATATTTGAATTAAGATAAATAGTTTATATAAAGAGTGTCGCTGAACTCTGTGAAACTATTAAGTAAATATAATACATGGGGAAAAAACAAATTTTCTTCAGTATTTATAAACCTCGACGTTGTTTACTAAAAACATTTTGAATTTTAAATGCTGTAGTTTTTTTATCTTTTACCAGTGATGATTTTCAATGTTAAGTAAATTTAATGCCATTTAAGGATCTACCTAGTTCGTTTGAAAAATAAATTAGTTGTTCTCTCTGAATACTAATCAGACCATATTGTGAGGCTAGTTATACAATTTGGTCGTAGAATAGCTCATTTGTATTAAGTTTATCATTTTAAGGGAAAAAAAAAATATATTTTCACTTGTTAAGCGAATCCAAAAAATTGCATGAAGTTAAAAAAATATATACACATCCAGGACTGGTTCCCTATCTTGAGTAGATTCAGGACTTTTTAAATGTTTTATTTTAAAATTAAATCTGCTTTCCTGTCAAAAGGATTATTTTATTTATTCATAATAATAATAAAAATAAAAATGCTTAGCGAACCCGAAGTTTCGATATCGATACCACCAATCTCTACATTCATCTTTCCAGTTAAGCCCTTCCAAACCCAAATCTACGAGATCGGTTTTAAAGTAATCCTCCCATCTACGTTTCGGTCTACCCTCAGACGTTTACCCTTCGGTTCTGTGTTTATTAACATTTTAGTAATTGTTACTAAGCCCTACAACCTCATACGCCCATTTTATACGCCACAATTCTATAACTTTCAGGGGAATTCATTGCGCAAATTGAAAATTAGAAATTTTTATTCATTTATAAGAAAACATGAATATTTGTTTAAGGATCAACTTAATACATTCAATGCATCTTGTATTTTATTATATTTTCTTTAGCTGGTTTTTACTAAAAAACAGTATGAAACACAATGTTAATGCAGATTTTAAGTATAAGAAAAATAGAAATGGTTCAAAATGAAAAACATTATAAACATTTTTTCGTTATAGATTGCAAAAAATAATGTGATAAAATCAAATCATAATTTTAAACAATTAAATTGAAAATAAGGTAATGCTTCAAACTTTTAGATTTATGTAAATCGTGCAGAATCTTTTTATTACAGTTCTTTCTCTATTTGTAATTTGGGCACGAGAAAGTGAAAAGGATGAATGAGAAAGTTTTACTGAATTTTACGTCTTCAACTACCCTGGTAATACCTGGTTGCTTCGTTTCACCCGTTTGATGGATGCAGAAATGCTTTTTGCAATGTTGATTCACTAATACATTGTTAAACAACATTCACAAGGTCATAACTACATAAAGCTGATTCACTACTAGTATGCATCGAGGAAGGTCGTTATGTGATTGCCTCATGCAACTCAATAAGTGGTGATTAAGAACAGTATCCGAGTAATACTAATGTCGCAGGAAGAGTTACAAATATTCCATATTATTATGTGTAGATATTTGGTTTGTTTATATGAAAGTATTTGAAATTTAACTTAATATTAATTTTGAAATATTTTTTTTTTTTTAAATTCATGAATTGCTTATGAGGAAAAAAAATATAGTAATCGTTGACTGACTCCTCAACATTTGTTGAGCTGTATCACACATAACTCACTTAAATTATACATGCTCATTTTTGAATTTCTTACACTAAAAAAAGTTAATATATCTCAGAGGTATTTTGAATTGGCTTCTTTCTATTTTTCCAAGAGGCTGTAGTTTTTTTCAATCATGCCCTTTTTCTGCTCTCTTCTCGGTTTTTAATAGGAGCAGTTAAAACTTCGATAAAACGATTGCGCTTATTTTTAGCCTATTTGTTACCAGCTGTCGTAAACGGTCTAGCATATGGTTGGGTGGAGAAGAAAAACAAGTGTACTAAGAAAACTTCTATCTGATCTTAAGGTTGAAAATATTGATCTTTAAAATTTGTTTATGCTATAAAATAATGTTTACGACATAAACATTACTATTTAAACCATCCCAATTAGAATTTACAGTTCACTTTACAAAATAAAGTGTACATTGCTTTTAACTGGTGATGAAATAAATAGCTAAATTAATTTGCTACATATTAGAATAATATTATTTTTTCCTTCCTATCATATTTCATGAAATTAGAAAAAATAAAGTTGTACTTGCTGTTAAACTAAAAAACCTCAACTATGTCCGATAAAGGATCTTGAGGTCAGAAGTCGTCGAAGAACATACAATTTCATGACCAACGGGTTTACTTGTGGATGTGATGTGGTCAGAATCCTCTCTCAACCATCAAGTTTATATCTCATATCCATTTTATTGAGACTAGTGGGTCCCGACCAACGTAACATTTAACCCGAAGTCAATGCAGAGTAAATATTATAGAAAAATATTTATTGTGCGCAACCTAACTCGAACTCGAACCCTATAATTAATAATTCAGTGGCTTACGAAACTTTTGCAAGTCGGTTCGTTTAGGGATGTTATTTCTTGGTGGATAAGTTGTAATTGTATATTATCGATGGAGTACAATGATCAGGCGATCAAGTCGTGCATGAAATTATTGAGACGGAAAATGATGGTTTAGATGAATTTCTGTTCGGCGTGGAATCGGAGGAGAAAGATTCAGTTCTAATTGGTGAAGAAGTTAGTCAAGAAGGGTCGAATGAATTCAGTACCGATTAATTTGTTCCTAGCGAGAAAACTGGTTGCTCAGAACTTGAGGAGCCTTCAAGAAAGAAGAAATTGATGTCGTGCCACTGAGTTGTTCATTACAATTTCAAAGGTTTAAAAGATAAGAAGAGAAGAACATTTTGCGCCGAATATGGAGCTTGCCGATTGCTTGGAATCGCATGGAAGTTTCTTTTATATCATTACTTATATAATAAAGTTTAAATTTTTAGAAATTGAATTTGCATTTTAAAAATAGTATTTTAGAGACATTTTGAGATATTGAAGCTTTGGGGCCACTGTGGACCTCATTATACACTCCATATAGCAAAATAATAATTAATAAATGTTTTAGAGTGAACTTGCCTAATTTACGCAACCAATCTTGTACCCTCATGTTTTTCTTCCTGCATTTGTTTTACTTTTGTGCCTAATATTGTCATCATGTATAGAATTACCTATTCATTTTTACATCACTTAATTTACCTTAAATTAGCACTTTTGATGGTAATAGATTCTGTACGATCCTGTACATTCCTTTTTCTTGTTGCAAACTGTAGCACGTTTTTACGAATGAGTCTTATCGCGGTGGCCCCTGGTGATGGCACTTATTATTAAGGAATCTTTTTTAAATACTTTAAGCTCTCAAGATATTTGTATCAATAATATGTATTTTCTTAGCAATATTTTCTTTTGATTACATATTTAATACATACGAATGTTTATTTGATGTTTGTTATTTGTGTAGTCTACGTGTTGATTGCATTAAAATATTTTATGATAAATTTATGGACTCAATTTTCAAACGTTTTGTTTATTTTGGATTATAATATTAAATAAAGCGGGATACTCTTAACTTACAAGTTTTTACGGCGTTTCGATAGTAAATTTGGTGGTAGCAGATGTATTAAGAATGCTCGTATACTAAAGATTCGATTTAAAGAAGAATTTATTTCCCGTAATGAAGCTTGAGGGCTTGGCCCTAGAAGATGGGGGCCATTAAAGACGGGGGAAATTGTCCGGCTAGATTGCCTGCTTGACCCCGAGGTCCGCTGCCGTCTTCAAGGTCCTTCCGAAACGTTCTCTTTGTCGGTCCTCTTATCTGGGAATTGGTATAGCTCAGGCGTTTATCTGGAGGTGAAGTCCTCTCTTGCATTCCGAAGAAGGTATGCCGGTGATACGGTTTGGTAATAAAGGTTGTCACGACAAACATCTTTTGACTGTATATACTGTGTCCTTATGCGGTTCTCTCCTGTCACCACAGGAATACAAAAAATAAAAATACAAAAGTAACCATACCGATACGAATAACAATTCAATTTAGTTAATCTATTTTTTTTTATCAATTTATAACAGTTCCAAATCAGTCTAAACCTAGATTTGTTGATTTATTTTGTTAAAAAAGACTTTTTCAAAAGCTCCAAGACGAGCGTGAATTTATAAAAAGGAAAATTACTCATTAGTTAATCAGAGATTTCAAAATTTTTGCTGATAATGATTACATCAGTCTTTAGTATGTATAACGGAATGACAATTAATAATTTTAATGTATTTACAAATTTCATATATTTCTTTTTAAATTATTACTTGATTGGTATTTTTTGTTACATGAAAATTCTATCCCTATTTATTTAGGTTTTCAAGGACGATTGTAATGTAATTATTTTAAATAAAAGAGGAATAAAGCAGTATTTATGAATTCATTCTAGTTGAACAGTAAAAAATGTGTATTAAAGGTATATAATGTATACATCTTTGTATAATGGTATAATAATATATGATGTGTAAAGACGGTGAAAAAAGTGATAACAATTAATTAAAATAAAATGTACGATTAGAAGATGAAATAATAAAATAATTATTAATCATTTAAGTATAACATTTATAATGAATAATAGTAAATATTCGATAACTTTAGTTTTAAAATAGTTTTTTTCCAAAGTTGGGCGTAATTATCAGACATTTACTC
>NW_027105487.1:118687-145543 GCF_000696795.3 Halyomorpha halys
ATTTAGGATTTTAGCTTTTATTTACAATTTACTCAGATTAATGCCTATTTAACTTATAGTGATTGATTATTTTCTTGATAACCAACATAATGAAGATTGAAAAGTCGTTTCTGAACAAATAAAAAAAAAAAGTCAAATCTAAATATCATTCTGTGCGTGTTTGGAACCGGCCGAAGAAGAACGGCTAATTCGTTCAGGTGAAGGGAAAGACCCATTTATCTTCATTTCTGACAGCCAAGTTGAAACCAGTGGGAAATGGTTTTGCACTGCGTTTAAAGATTATGCGATATAGTGGTTCATTTAATGACTTATTGATTAGTGGTTTTATACTCATTTTCCATCCATTATGATCTATTAATGTCTTCATTATGTCAACGTTAAAATATAATACCTAGCGAAGTCAATTTATAATTATCTATTTTTAAATTGGATGTTTTACATGTTATTCACTTTTAAATTATTGTTAATTGGTTTTTTAAGTTAATCTCATAAATGCTTGGTTATCGAAGTGAAATATGAATATATCGCTGGTTTAAAACAAAAATGATTATTGTTTCTTAATATAAAACTTTTATCAATAATTTTCCACCTAGTCTAGTATAACATTAATAAAATAGGTAAATGTGTGGTTCAAACATTTTTTCTTTAAATTAAAAATATTTTTATCTTTAGCTATTCGTATTTAGTTACAGATCAATCCTTGCTATCATATTTTAATGTCCATGTAATAAAGACATTAAATATAATTTACTTAGATATAATGAGAAATGTTCGTTCATAATTTTGAGACATTTGCTACCGCCTATGTGTAGAAGATACTTTTTTTTTTCAATAATTAATGGTCTTCGGATATCATAAAAAAATAAATACATCTATATATAATCAGGCAAATCAATATGATTTTAGGCTGAAAATTGATGTTCATCCTTATATTCAGAATTTTATTTAGCAATAAATATGCTCAATGAAAATACTTTGAACATCGTATTGCTGGCTGTAATGTATAATGTAAATATAATAACATATCTGTAATTTTTTTATATTGAATTTTTATTGTTGGTGGGTTCAAGAATGCTCTTAATAAATGTTTGTAAATCGGTATAATTGTTCAGAAAAACTCGCCATGAAAAGAATTTTGTAAGTACGAGAATGTTGAAATATTACGATATACGAGAATACAAATATTTTTAAATGCATTTTTGAATCCACTAACCCAAAAAAGTGATGCCACAAAATTTTACAGTTGCATCATTATTTTTTTTGGAGCAGCGATATGAGGTCTCCATTATTGTATTATAATTATCATAGTATAGTATAATACTTGTCAGTACAAACCTCTAAAAAGAACTTTACGCTTCCATTTTCCCCTTTATATTCCATATAGGTATTGGTATTTGGTAGGGGGAATAAGTCCGTCAAGTGGGCTTAGTGGTCCTTTTTGCCAACCCCTGGCGGCTACCTGAGTTGCCGCCATGTACTAACCAAGGTGGGAATGCCAAGATTCATTCTTAGGGACCGCCGAAAAATAAATGTTAACTGCCCCAGGTGGGAATCAAACCCACAATGTTCCGAACCGAGCGCACGGCCGTCACGTCCTTACCATATTGGTTTAGTAATATCCATAATAACTCGGCCTTGTAACCCTTTTCAGTCATGTTACTAGACCAAAGCATCCGAGTTGGCATTCCTCAATGACCGCTTGAAAATGTATAAGGCTGATCCATTTAAAGCTATATTGCTTATATCATCAAGTTTTTTATTATATTTTAAATCGAGTCGGTATTCTATGTGATGTCTTTTCGGCAGGCTACAAGAGAGGCTAATATTATAAACTGCCAGGTGGGTCTGTCAGATTTTTAAGATTAATCAGAAACCTTCAACAGGTAGCTAAACCACATTTTATTTCCTGACTCATTAATCACTTAATATGACATTTGAGACACCGATACTTTTCATTTTTCAGAAATGTATATAGTTATTTTGTAGAAATACTTTGTCTGAATAAATTTTGTTATTTAAAACTAAAAAAAAAAAAAATTACTTGGCAACTGGATGGATCTGAGAGATTTGCCATATTGTATATTTTGGAATATGATTTCCAACATAACTTTGAGCCTCTCTCTCAATTCTTGTTTATATTTAATTTTTCTTAATTTAAATATTAAACATTAAATATGTATCTGATTAATTATAGTATGAACTATTTTTTGGAAATTAATTTATTTTAAGTTTATCTTTATATATTTAATTCTTATTTTTCCCATTAATTATTGCTATATTTATAATGTTTATCCTGCATTCGATTATATAATATGTATAAACTAAAGAATAATATGTATACAATTTATATTAGAAGGAAATGGTTAGGGCTGCGGTCAAGAAGGAAGAGTAATAAACTAATAAATAGTTATAAACTATTTATTATTTTCTACCAACGTTTTGACCTGCATTGTAGGTCTTCTTCAGTGCTACAATAAAAAGATATAAAAGAAGTTAAAGTCAATGTAAGGTTTAAAAAAATGATATAAAAATGTAACATAAAAAATGTAAATGTGGACAAACAATCAACAAAATTAAACACAATATTAAATAGGATAAAGATAAATAAAAAAGGATAATAAAGTGAAAAGATACATTACAATATATATAGTATTAAAAAGACATTGTAATATAAATAAATGAGGAAACATAATAACTGATGTTAAATGGTAAGAGTATTAGGTAAATTATAATTATTTACAGTTATTATTAAGATTACCTATGTAAACTGTAATATTATTTATATTATGATGTGTCTGTTCACTTTATTATTCCCTTTTTGTTTATCTTTATCCTATATATTATTTTGTTTAAATTTTTTGTAGGCCTCCACCTTTATATTTATTATGTTACATTTTTCATCATTCTTATACCCTTATATTGGAATACCTTCTTTCTATCTTTATACTGTAGCTCTTATGAAGATCTGCAAAATAAGTACTAAGCTATTTATAAAATTATTAAAAATTGTCTGTGGTTTTTGACGATTTACGCCATCAGGAAGCGTCGTATCAAAATTCCAATGTTAAGTGGGATTGAGAATATTCGAAGGGGTAACTTAACAATATCCTCAAAATTTAGACGGAAAAATCAAATTCCAAATATATATAAATGAGAGGTGAGAACATGTATATTGGGATTTCTTGTAATTTTTACTTTCCTTGTATCTTTACTTTTTCGTGCTTACTATTTATATAATAATTTTTTGGTGTGTTTATTTTGTTTTTCCTTCTAATTTATATCATTCTTTTTACAGTCCTCTAGTTTATATAGATTTAGTCAATTTTATTGAAATGGCCCTTGAAACGTCGGCCTGTATTAATAATTTATAAAAACTACAATAAATTTTATGTTATTTTAAATTAACTAAATAGCATTATCTGAGGATCCGACTAATATATAATTTTAAAAATTTTGTCAGTTCTGCCAACTCTTTAGCGCACTTGCTCAGCCTCTACTGGCTCATTACCGGCGAGAGGGATGCGCTGGGATCTTTTGACCTCTGCTCTACCCCTCACTCGTGGGGGATAGAGTGGGCTCAGGGATCCTCAGGTCGATTGTGTAAATACTGTATATAAGAGTGTATATGTGACTAGAGATTCCTTTATTTTTTCATGCACATAGTTTGATTATGTTCATTTTCTGTATCCTTCTATTTGTATATATTTTAAGAGAGATTTTATTTATTTTTATGTACTTTTTTCATTTATTTATTTATTTTTCATTCTCATTTTATTTTATTGTAGTAAGAATTTGATAATTCATCACTATTACCTATTACCCACAACGGTGTGACAGATTGTAATATCTATCAATAAGTAAAGTTTGATTATAAAAAAAAAGTTGTGCCAACTTACAGCAGTGTAAATGATTGTTAATTACTAAGCTGCCAGGCTAAAAATTCTTGCCTGCTGGCCAAGCGCAAAGCGGGGAGGTACGTTTTGTGTTCGTAGCTACTGAAAACAGGAAACCGTCACTTAAATTGGGTGACTCACCTGAATCGACACTTCGCCTGTCGAACATTTCTCGGCCAATTAAACACATTGAGTTGTGTTTTTTTTCTTACTGGAAAACATCTATTGTTATTTGTGAAGTGTAATTGTTTATTCTATGAATAGCTCTGTGCATATCCTGCCATTTTTACTGCATCTAAAGTTGTCGGTAAAGGAATTTCTTGCAACGCAGAAATTTTTCTATTTTCAATTAATAATTAATGTTAATTGAAAATAATTATTAATTGAATGTTGTTAATTTTTACTTTCACTTATTCAGAGGTCCGGAACAACATGTACTGTCGGCTCCTTCCACGCAATATTTCCTCTTTTATGATTACGTTGGAATAACGAATACGTTCAGTGGTCTAACATTACCTCAATAGATAATACTTCATTGTCCCACTAAAAAATAAAAAATTCAATTCGTCCAAAATATCAGGTTCGGATATTTAGTCTTCCTCATTCATTTGTTCACCTTGACAACGGGCCTGCACTTTCCCTATATATGTCTAAGGGGAAGTATCGTGATCGTGAAAACTTTAAACTTTAAGTGGAAATACTTGTTTTAAGGTCATCTAAGTCCAGATAACCAAGTCTGGCAATGTGGTCTGTTTGTATATGAACAGTCTTTCTAAAAAAAAAAGTTATTAAGCTTCAGATTTTTTTTTTATACTAAAATGTACAACTAAAAATAAGTCTTTGTATCATCCATAATAATTTTTTCTCGAAATTGGCTCAAGTGTTTTTGATGTATACGTGTTATGTCAATAATAAATTAAATGCCTTTAATAAAAAATAGGACTTATCCTCATTTAAATAGTCTGGCAGGGCCTACGTGCTAAGGTTTCAAATGGCTTCCTCTAAAGTTCTTACGTTTTTTGATTTCAAATAATTAACTTTCTCTCATTGTTAGTGGTTTTAAAAATGGGTGAATTTAAAATATGAAAGAATTAGATATTCAACTAAGATAGAAATATTTCCCGAGACTGAAAATAGATCTTCGGAAATAAGGGTGGTGATATTGATGTATTTCATTACTTTATTACTTCGTAATTTAAAACACCATCCTTAAAAATCCCTTGTTCATGATTTTGAAGACATTTTAGTTAGCCTTAAAAAAGGTTTTTTACCTAATTTTAATGTAGCATATGCTAAACTCTTAAATAAATTGAGCCAGTTAGAAACTGCACCTATATTTAGCCAAAAAAAGAGTAGTTTGATACGAAAACCAGTAAAATGCACTGAAATGTTATTGGAGTCTTATTTTGATCTCTATTGACAAAAGTGAAAAATGTTTAAAAGGGGGGAAAAAAACTGATATTTTCGCATAGTGTTTATATAGAGGCTAAAATTTATGTTTGTTAAATTTATACTTCAATTTATTTAATAAAATAATAAGTTTGGCCGAAATACGAATAAAAACCGTTTTAACTAATTTAATTTTACACTTGTAAAATATTTCGAGGAGTTGTATGTTTGAAAATAGATTTTTAACTGAGGTAAAGATGATAATGTTAGTAAATGGCCAACAGAATAAGCCGAAACGTTACAGAAATATTATGAATAAATTGTTATAGATTTTGGTTATTAATTATAACTTAATATTAAAAAATGTGGGACAATGTTGTTCATGAGATTTTATCATTAATCTTTTTGATTGATGTATAATAATAACCACAATTACGTTTTTTACAATATATGTATATATATTTCTTCCTTCTCCAGCGTGACTTTCGAATAATTATAGACCATAATATTTGTAATTACGGGTTAATTAACTAATGTATGATTTAACACGAGTAAAGCCACAGTGTTTTTTTTTTGGTTAACCTTGTTTAACTAAGTGGCTTACGGAGAGCACTTCCACTAATTCGCCTGTTCTGAACGAAATGGAACGAACGGCTCGCGTGACGGAGTGAGATATTTCAGACAACTTTGATTCTATTTTTAATTAGGGTCCTATCGCGTTTCCTGATTAATTCTAGACTGGAATCCTTAATTTTTACAGGAAATAATTTTTGGTTACTCTTCAGACTTTTCATGCCAGTTTCCATTCTATAAAAGTTAATTAATGATTTTATAACATACATCTGTCGTCAATTTTTTAAGAAACCACTTGTTTCAATGTATAGTTTGTATCTTATACTATCATCTGTGAAAAGCATACATTAGACATGAAAAGACGAAAATGCATGAATTGCGTTTAATTTATTTATTTTATGATGATTTACGTGCTATTGTTAGGGATTATCAATCACTAACCTCATTTTTTTCCTGTACTAATAATTTATAGTAATTATTATAATAAAATTCATTTAGTAGTTTAAAATAACTTAAAAAGTTGCAAAAATAAAATTTTAAGTTTTGAAAAAGATTTAATTTTATTAAAGAAAAATACAATTTTTCTATTTATTTTTTTTTTAATTTCCGCTATATTGGTCCTCAGTCCAATTTCATCCTATTCAGCTTCATACCTATAACTTTTCCCCAGAATAATTGCTATCATTAAATTGACCCCAAAAGTGGATTTAAATCACTTATTTTAAATTATAGTTAATACTTATCATCTTATTTAAGTGAAAATCATAAACCTTTACTGTAAATAAGGGCGCGCTAAGCCCATAAAGCAGTCAAGCTCTCTCACGTTAAACTCCTTTCACAAAAGCTAACTCCTCGTAAATCTTCTTTATAAGAGCTTTTTACTTCATAGATCCTCCGATAACATCCTAATGCTTATTTCTCACACAAATCTACAGTTGCATCCTACGAGTAACCCACTTTCCCTTCTTAAGGAAATAACCCATTATTACTACCTTTTTCAGATAGAAAATAGAATATGTATAATCCTGGATAAGCCAACAATACTCTATGGTACATTTTCAACAACAAATGGTCAATTTTCTTCAGAGGTCTTAGTCTGATATACTGGCTTGAAAAGGTTTTATCTTGTTTTCGAACATAAATCTTCCTATTTTTCTTTTCTGTACTTATCCCTAGAGACCTCTCAGGATTTTGGGTCTCCTTACCTTGATTTTTTCTATTCACTTCTTGAAAAGCTATCAGCTTTCAACCTATCGCCCTCTGTAATCATTCTCAAATAACTTCTTATTCTTAAGAAAACGCATGTTATTCATGGGACCTTTTTTTGGTACACCTTACCCATTTCTATCTAAAATCCGTAATTTACTTTTTTTTTTCAAGTAATAATATTATTACTCTACCTTCTGAATTCTCAGTCGTCCGATCAAATGAAAACTGTATTTTCTTTATCCGTGGTTTATGATTTTTATACTATATATATATTTTAATTGTTCCTTTTTGAAATTTTGGAATAATATGTTACATTTTAAGGGTTCTTTTTCATTTCCTACTTCTGAGAGATTCGATTACACTATTAGTAGCGTTGAAATTCCAGGCTCACCCCACAAACATTATAAATATGGTTCATAGCTCAGATATTAATTTACTTATCCAGTTTTTTGAGGTTTCTGTTACAGTTAAATTTTATTTTTAATGTATTATTTGTATTTCCCCTTCATATTAACGAATTGTGAATTGAATCATGGTTTTATATTAAACAAGTTAAAAATGTGCTCATTTGTTGCCTAAATTTCCAACTTTGTTAATTTCAGGTAGGTTTTATAGAGAAAAGAGTGTTTTTATTACAATTTAGCAGAAGTTCAAAGTAATTTAATAGTTAATAAATCTGTACCAACTTAGAAACTTTGGAAACATTTATTTTCCAACTCTCCATAAACCTATTTCAATTATTCTTAATCTTAAATTATCTATATACTCCATATCTTTCCAATTTTTTATTATTTCTCATGCCAAAATGTTAAATATTACTGCGTTTTTAAAATTATAGTTAATTTTACTTTGAATACACCTATGATTAATTGTTATAGAACAAATTTAATATTATTATGAAGACTATATCATTAATCAGAATAATGGTTGCTGATTCATGTTGTTACTATCTTGACTGTTGTCTTAACGATGAAATAATTGGAACTGATGAACGTGGCAGCCAATTGTTTCTTCGATCGGAATTAGTCTTTATTAAAAGTCTATTGTAAATATAGAAGTTCATCAGGAGTGTAACGGGGAGTTCTGAGTTAAATTGACGTGTCTCCCCATCAATAATCCATGTACACTTCAATGAGGCTAATTTAAATTTAAAAACTAAATACTCTGAAATCATTATTAAATTGCTTGGTTTGGGAAAGGATTAATGGGATGGTGTAAACCAATTTATCAAATAATGATACAAGATACATAAACTTGCAAATATATATTGTACTAACTCAACATATATTGATACACAATAAATAGAAATTAATAAATTCCAAGTTCATAGGTTTATGTATGCTGCAAATATTTTAACACTACCGATATTGAACGAAACTCAATGTTTCAATGTAATGTTTTGAAGTTCTAAATACTTTTTTATGTAGTTACTGATTCATTAGTTTTATTGAAAGTTTTTATTCACCTGTTTTTTTTTTAAATTTATTGGAGAGTTACAATTAGTCAGAGATTTTAAATATATTGCTTACATTAGAAAGTAGAAATTTTGCATGTTTGTAATACTTTGAATCAAACAAAATTAGTATATATTATAATAATAATTTATATATTTTTTTCATTACATCTCACTGAAATACTATGGTATTATAGAGTTTTTGAAAGTGGATTTAATATCTTTCATGATCTGAAAATATTTTATCAATCAATACTTAATTTTTTGCTACGTAAAAGTTCTGTATTCAGTACATCTAATTGAAATACTGCGGTATCACTGATTCTTTGAATAAAATGAAGGTAAGTGGAGTTAATACCTCTGATTATCTTAGAATATTTTCCTAATTAATACTTACTGTTTTGTTACGTTTTAGTCCTTCTCTATTTCTTTCTTCAAGTTGATACTCATTATTGCTAATGTGTGCGCCTTTCCTCTTACCATTATTGATGGAACCATTTCGGATAAATTCTTTAAGCCTATGAATATTGTGGTCGTGCCTTCATCATTAGATCGATGCTTAATGCTCCATCGTTGGCCAGGGCATTTAGGAATTATCTCTTACATGAATGGTCATTCCTGCCAAATACTCTGCTCTTCCAATTCGTTGGTTCCGTACAACGGTGACCAGTCTGCCCCGAATGTGTTATTCATGAAAATACAATCGTGGTAACTGCCAGCTGTATTTATCATTAAGATAGAGCTGGTCGGCTATATTAAGTTATTCCTCTGAGTCACTTCGCATCTGTCGGCACGCCTTTCCTGGAATCGGGAATTTCTGAAACTGCCTCCCTTATGATCCACTAGTCTTCAATTTTTTATTCATCTAAATAATTTATGCATTAGAAAGGAATTTGAAAACCTATAATTTCATCAAGAAATGTATTATACTATTCCCTGTTATTATGTATGATTCTTCCATTCATCAAACTCTACATTTACCTATACCGTTTCTATTTTATTATGCTAAGTTTACTGACTTTACCTATACTCCTATAGGCTAGTATTTTTATAAACCTCATTCATGTAGTTGTATGTATGGTTGTTAATACTTGGAAAAAAGTAAATCATGGACAACGAATTTTAATTTACTTATAATCAGAAATACAGGATAATGGGGGTAGCAAAAGATGTTTGCCTCCATCATTCCTCTGGTATTGTTTTGTCATGCTTTAACTTAGCACATTGCTTAGTATCTTCAACTTGAAGACATGCGTGAGTAAATTCACCAAATAAAAACTCGTCCTTGCCCTGATGTTCTTCATTACATTATTTGACCTAAATTAATTGTTATACGTTTAGGCATCATTTACAATTTATAACCCTGTTTAACAAGCATTTAACGAAATCGGCTAATCTGTAATAGATGACTAAGTTATTTTATGTTTCTAAAATATGCGCTTTTATAAGAACTTTGTTTTTGTTGATACTTTGAGTCAACGCTACTATATACTCTGATAAGAGCAACAACAATCTGAAAATACTCATATCAAAAATGCCTTTTTTAACGAAAACTATTGAGTAAAGACATTCATTTAGATATTGCAATAGATCTAGGAGAAAATGTCCTTGTATTAATAATCAGATATAATGAAATTACAATCCAAACTTACCTATTACCTACCCAAAAGTGATCTATTGGTCTCTGATCATTTTAACTAGGGCATATGACCTGGGCCCTGTTTCCTTACGAATGCTAATACTACTAATCCAAAAAAACAAGTACACTATTATTAGAGTTAAAAATCAAAAAAGAATAATTCAGCATTATCCTGAATGATGCTCAATGAAATAGGTCAATGAAATTGTTCAAAGTACAAACTATAAGTATTAGACTATACTTCATTTTGAAGTAGGGCCCGTGTGACAAATCGGTGCATTGTGGTTTTTAATTACAAACGAAAACTATCTATATACATTGTTGTTATTCACTATTAATTTTCATTTAGTTTAATCATTATTGTATTCAAGTTTTTCTATGGGCAAGTCTTGAGTTTTTCTTAAAAAGCTAACCCAATAACATGTCTATATGTTTGACATAAAGGACACTGTATCCATATTTTAGGAATTTATCAGTATAACACATTTTATTTACCTCTTTATGCTTTATTCATGTTTTTAGGGAGTATTTCTCTAGTTTAAGGGGCTACACAGCTTTCAGCACCAAAATACGCGAAAACAGTGGTGCCCCTTTAAAGAGAGAAAGTCATCTAACCTGAAATTCAAGTGTTACTGTTTACCCAATTCCGCTTGTTTCTTGGAATGTCCTCTAGACTAATTGTAAGCTAAGGGGAGTTACATGCAATAAAAATAATTAAGGAGAACATCTGTTCAAACTGCTCTGCTGTTAAGTTATGAAAATGTGACATAGTGTCTTTTATTCCGCGTTACAAATATAAACTATATATATATAAAGTTACAGCCTCAGTCAGCTGTTACTTCGATGTCAGCTGACTGAGGAGATCAGCTGATCGCATGTATATAAAGAGATGTACTGAACCGAATAAAGATAGTGTTTTACAGCAGTTCAAGCGAGTTAGATCTTATTCCTTCTTCTCTTTTTTGACATTTTGCTTTCGCCAATACTTAACTTATATATATATACAAAATAATATGAAGTAATTAAAAGATAAAGACTAAAATGAAATAAGGACAAATTTTAATGGAAAAAATACTCTAAATAGTAAATTGCATTAAATTTTTTTAGAAGCAGCAAGCAATAATTTCACTAATGTAACCACTGAAATATGATTTAAGTGATATTTCTCGTTAAATAAACTTGGATAATTTTCAATTTAGATGGGGGAATTCCTCATCTATGATGGCTACTAGGAAGGCTGATAAACTTAAAAGTCACGTACTAATAAAGATGCTGCATGCTAAAACTGCAGAGATTAATTCTTGAATATTAAAATCAACATCCGATCTCATTATTTGTCTTTGGAATATTTTAAATAGTAATAGATGAGCACAGTTAGTTCCTGGAATTATAAATAATGAATGTGAGCTTTATTTAAAAAATAGCTTCATCCTTCTCTTCAAGGACAGATGCATATCTTCTTCAAATAATTGAAGGATTTTATATCACATATGAAGCCAACTTACTTTTGGTTCTTGTACCCATTTAAAATTTAAGCTTTAAATTTATTCGAGTTCCTTGGCCATGCTTGAAGTTAAGCAAACTATTCTAATTCTCACATTAATATTGATAATTCTTACTTTTTTAATTTCTAGTCCAAATTTAACGGTTATTTCTTTATTTTTTATTAACAGTTAGTTATTTCTCTAATTTAATGACACCATTGTATTTTGTTTGTTTTTTTATTAAATTACAAATTGTTCACCGTTTCTTGTTACTAGAAGCTAGGATTAACGAAATAAAATTTTTATTAATTTTCTTATTTTGAAAATTAACAAAACGATAAACCAAATAAATTTTTATCTAGAGTTTTATGTTAATTTATGGAAAATATTATTTATCACTATTCTAGTTGGAACAAGTATATAATTTAGCATTTTTTCTTTAATTAATGTCTTTAACACAAAAAAAAACAAAATTTTGGAATATTCTTTTTTATTTTTCGAAAATGACTTGTGTAATCAGAACAAAAGATAATTAAATATAAAACTTTGTTCTCAATTAAAATTTGTTTTTTAATTTTTAAAACGGAATCTATTGCTAATGTACGTATACATTAATGTAAAACTTACTTAAATTAGGTAATAATTTATAAGACTCGATAGTAGCTTATTTTACTTTTACCTGGAATCATCCATTTTTTGTGTTATATGGTTACTTAACAAGTTATTATGAATTTTAAATTTAGATCAATCATAACCTTATATTAAAATTACCATATGCCCTAATTTGGTCATCTTAATATAGAATTTTATGTATAATCTTTACACTTTCTTGAGACTGGTTATTATTGTTTAAATAAATAAATTTTGTACAATTTTTGTCTTAAAACAATTTTTATTTCTATATAAGTCCGATGTTTCAGGCAATTCGAACATCCTCAAGGACAATCTTAATACAATTTTAGAACCACATCATTAAAAAAAAACTACTTTATGCAGGCTATTCTGCCCATGTCATTAATTTCATTTCACAAATTACCCTAATTTGTCAATTCTTCACATTAAATTAAAATTTAAAACTTTTTATCACAGTCAATCTCCTCTTCCCTACAGCCCACCTAGAAGGTTGAAACGGCAGTGGCCAAGGGACTTATTAAAATAGAAAATGGACAATTGGAGTTCTGGCAATGGTCAGATTCTCCACTCAAGTTGAGAGTTTGCGGCTTTAGCGCACTTGCTCAGCCTCCACTGGCCCATTACCAGTGATGCGGCGAGAGGGATGCGCTGGGATCTCTTGGGCTCTGCTCTACCCCTCACACGTGGGGGATAGAGCGGGCTCAGGGATCCTCAGGTCGATTCTGTAAATATTGTATATTTTTTTTTTTTTATTTTAGTATGTATGAGATCATTTATCAATATTACCTATTGCCCACAACTGTGTGGCAGATTGTAATATCTATCAATAAATAAATCTAATTAGTTGTACAACAAAAAAAAAAAAAATCTCCTCTATTATAATTCATCACAACAATGCGTGGGCAGAATAGCCCGCATAAAGTTTTTTTTTTTAATGATGTGGTTCTAAAATTGTCCTTGACGATGGCCTAATTGGCCAAAACGTCGGACTTAAAAATAAAGAAGAAAACATTTTTTTTTACTAAAATTGGATAGAATGTATTTATTTAAACAATGGAATTTTATTTTCAACTTATGTACTAGATAAGCATTACATTAAATCCATTAATGTGGTTTCTGAAAGCTGTATTTAATTTAGTGGTTGCCTGAAATTCTTTTGTAAGAATTTAATATGACATTATATTATAAATATGTGTATTTATATTTCTTTTGATTAAAATTAATTGAATATTCTCTGTTCCAGGTATGTAATGGATCTCCTTTCTTCAATTCACTTAAGGTAGTAATTTTTCCGTCACTATTCCGTATTGATTGCATTGAGACTATAATAAGAAATATTTTTATTTATTTTTTAGAGCTCCTATTAACACAGTAGTGCCTGTAACAGTTTCTTTATTCAAATGAGAAGGTTTTAGGTATATCTAATTCTAGTTTAGAGAAATCAGTAAGCCGAGTAGGTGTTCCGGTTTTGTTCTTTTCTTCTTTTATGGTACTGGGTTGGTTCGACTCTCTAGTTTCACTTTAATTTTCTAACGAACTATCCATTAACCGCTAGATATAAATAGAAATAATTCACCTTGCTTTTATAAGTAGCACAGTGCTCTAAAAATTATTCGAACCGGCAATGACGTGATCTGGCATAACGAAAGGTCTTTCTGTACTAGGAATTGTTGCTCAATACGATCCGAATAGATCAAAACATCACAGTGTCACAGTGGAACGAACTATAAAATAAAATCACAATGCAATGCGATCGTGTTGAATTTCTTTGAATATAGTTGATGATAAAATATGTAGTATATCTCATTTCTTTTAAAATATAAGGACTGACACCCCTTTCAAGACAAAAAACTAATTGTGTTCTTACCACTGCATTCTTTGATGAGAACACTCAACATTGTTCAAAACTTTTTTTTTTTACTTAAGTATAAGCAATTGTGTATAACAGGAATTCAAGACTATATTTACATTCTTAATGTACTAGTTTTGTACAAGTCGAATATTAATATATTATTAGATGATTCTAAAACAAAGCCTCTAGTCTCTGAAATAGACTTACTTACTTTTGCAGGTTTGATCCCTCAATGGGTTGCCTGTTTAAGTCAGTGTTCCTCCACTTCACTCTGTCCCACAAGTCTTCCTCCTCAAGTCCCTTGCCGGCCATATCCTCCACCATGCATTCCTTCCATCGGGTTCGAGGTCTTCCTCTCCTCCGTCTTCCTGGTGGTTTCCAATATTCATTATTTGGCTAGCCATATAGCGTACATCTCACATCAACCAATAGAACATTAAATGAGTAAATATCACTGATTTGCCTGAATAGTGGCATATCTGATTAAAAAAGGTTTTATTGTTAGATGTTTGAGGTATTTCGTCGATTGTAGTGTAGATTGGAGTTAATGTGTACCAACTCTAACAGCTTCAGGAAAGTCTGTAAGGCGACCTCAGTATGAAATGTAACCACAGTCTACGGTATTATCTTTGGAATACGTCCAACTCTAATTAAAATAAAATATTTTTTTTTTTTGTTTGAGCTGTAACTATTCATGCGATATGATGTTTTTGCTCTCGTTAATTAATTGATAGATCTAATGGTGGCAAGACATTTTAAATTATTTCTTAAACTTCCTTTTGTCATTTTTTGGTACACCCAATGAGTTATATCCGAACTTTCATTTTGGCTCTGAAATAATTAAATATGGAATATTGCCGATTGGGTTACACTTCGGAAAAGTTAATTTTAAGCAAAAAAAAAAATATTCTAGGGAAACATTAACAATATATTTCGATGTTGTTATATACTAATTTATTCTGTAATTCTTTTAAAATCTTGAGGGAACCATAAAGAAGCGTTGTTAGGTACTAAATCTTGGAAAGAATACAGAAATATCGCTGAAAAATCGCTGATGTTCTGTAACATTCATAAATTTTAGATTATTATACTCCAATGCTTAACAACCTGAGTTCAAGAATGTAAACGATATTTATTCCATGATTTATCGTTATGGCGTAGCGGTGCTTTGAAAAATGAAATATTCGGCAATTGATGGGCCCTGAAGAGATAAACCATTGAGCGGAAGATACAAGTGGCCTCGATCGTGACCCGAGCTCTCCAGAAGCCGAAATGCCTTTGTGATTAAGTGTATTTTTGAACCACATCCCTTATCAAGAAGGCTTTGTAATCAGCCACTGCCCATAAAGATCTACTGTTGGCAACCTCTCTTCTGTCTTTGCCCTCACTATATTTACACGCCACGCCCCTATCCCTTTATATTTATAGAAGCGTCTCAAAACAATATTAACATCAATATTAAATGCATTTTATTTAACATCTGACAATATCGAAATCGATCATAACGTACCATTGTTATGTCAATATTTTTCACTTTAATTGATCTTAAATTCATTTTCATGAAATCATAAAAATTTAGGGCAAATTTCTACTTATTCCATTTTCATAATATTGTAAAGAACCCATTTTTCGTCATTAACTGCAAAAACTAGTGAACCATACTTCACCAATTTTTATCTAACTGCACTTAATTCATGGGACCCGGAAGGTTTGTCAGTTAATTAAAGCTGGATAGTCAGAAAATCACGAACCATAGTACAATAAAATAAAAAAATTGGCCTATGCTCTGAAAAAAATATTAAAAATCAACTTATTCTAGTCGTTTGCATGAAAGTTGAAAATGGAAGTGCAATAGTAATTAAATTTGCAAAAATATCAGAAACTTCTTCAAATAAAGTATGTAGAGCAATATTTTTTCTTTGGTTGCTGTAAGGTGCAATAAAATTAATAATATATATATTATATATAGTATATAGTATATATATAGTATTAAATATATTTAATTAAAACAAATATTAACAATTATTTAACTTGAATAAGTTTATTTCTTTAATAACTTATTAAAAATTAAAAGTCAGGATATTTAATCTGGATAAAATTTAGAGCACTTCCTCAGCCTCCACTACCAGTGATGCGGCGAGAGGGATGCGCTGGGATCTTTTGACCTCTGCTCTACCCCTCTCACGTGGGAGATAGAGTGGGCTCAGGGATTCTCATATTGATTGTGTAAATATTGTATATAAGAGTGTAAATGTGACTTGAGATTATATTATTTTATCATTATGTTATTTTATTTATTTTTTTGGATCTAAGATGAAGTTTTGTACTTTGATCAATAAGCAGTCCCTAAATTAAATATCAGCAATTGCAAAATCTTTGTACTAATTTAAGTTCAGTTAAATCTAATTGTACTAATCGGATGAGCGACATTTCGCGTTCCCTTCAGTAAAACCAATCTAATCTGAGATAAGCGAGAAGGGATTGCTTAAATATCTTAGAGGCTTAAAGTTATACCGTGACATTTCTGCGACATTTGCCCCTGAGAGATAGTTCCATTGGACTAATTGAAGAAATGCGCTCATTAATTTACGAACTCTACCTGGTGTGTAAGAAAGGTCAGTTCTGCAGGACGATGTTCTGGCACACGCCCACAACCCAAATGCCAAAGATAGTGCAATAGTTTGGCATGAACATTGGCGCCGTTCTAACATATGAATCTGGTGCAAGTATTTCAGTACGGTTTTGATTGACTTTTCTGGGTTGTAAAAGTAGAAAAATAAAAATAGGAACCTATCCAAAATAAAACCACAGTGTTGAGTTTAGGCACATCTTTATATCGCTGGGTTATTTGAATAGGGGGACATCTGAAAAAAAAAAATATTTAGAATGGGTCTTATTACAAATTTAGTACTGTGGACTGGGCTTCCGTACTCTACAGAGGTCGTCCTACTCACTTTCCTAAAGGTATTAGAGGTATTACAAAGTAAAAGGACGTATATAACTCAGGAAGTTGAGGAGTAGGTCTTTGCAGCATAGGAACTGTAGCGGCGCCGGTTCGAATCCGACATTGGAAGTTTGTCAATAGTAGAAGAGGAAGCAAGGTTAGAAACTAGTGGGTTGGGATGGTTAGGGAGTTTATAATGGAAGGAATGATATCTGCTTCGAGCTAGATAGGTTACATATGGAACATTAAGGTCTTTATGTACGATTTTATTTGTGATTAAGTAAGGAGCATTGAGGATTTTACGAAGGATTTTGGATTTTAAGGATTGGATAAGAGAAGAATTCGAAGGTTTAGTGGATACATGAAGTATGAGTTTTAAAACATATTGATGAAATACGCGATGGAAATTAAAATACTATATTATAGATAAAAGAATTGAAAAATAAAAGTTATAATAATACAACATAATTGCAATGAAAGGTATAAATGATAAAAACGTTATACGTTATAATTTATGGTGAATAGAGGGAAACTATAGTATATAATACTAGCAGATAATGGATGACGTTAGTATATTTTGATAAACATTATTTTCAATTACAGAATAATAGATAAAAGTAATCATTATTAACTTATGTTGAAGCTAATATGGTTACATAAATGATGATAAAATGGAGTTGGATATTATAGATACCAGTTATAAATACTCGCCTACATGTTTGAGTTGAAAAGTCGGTATATTTTAAACATTAATTTTAAAGACTGTGCACTGATTGTTTTCTTCAATTTAAATAGGGCAGTTAAAATAATGTATATTTCCATAAAACTTTTGCATTGTCACTAATATATTTCAAGGCCTTCCACTTTAATGTATAGATTTTTATTTCGATAGAAGCTCTATTGTATATTAATAAAGGGTTATAACGATAGAAATTCCTAATTAATCGGTGTGATTTTTTTAAAATTTATTTATTTATTGATATTTACAACTGTATAAAAAATACAAACAAATTTGAAGTAAAATCATAATGATATGATACAGCATGTAGAGAAACTACTCAGTAGTAGAACTCTAAAAACATTTTACTATATAAGGTCACGAGGCCATCTTCTTTTCAGGCGCCTCGGAGAATTTCCAGGAATGGAAGAGGAAGCAAGGTTAGAAACTAGTGGGTTTGGGTGGTTAGGGAGTTTATTATGGAAGGAATGATGTCGGGTTCGGGCTAGATCGGTTACATAAGGAACAATTAGGACTTTATGGATGGTTTTATTAGTAACAAAATCGGTGTAATGAATTTTCATTTTGACAATACCCACTTATAGGTTGAAAAATATTTAACAGTTTAAAACCTGCAGTTTTCAAAGAGAGAAATTTTTATAAAATGCAATTTGGTGAAGGAAAAGTTAGGTTTTGATTCAGGTTTACCCTTCGAAAAGAGATTTAAAATTACTCAAGCCATTAACTGGAAGAAATAAAGCATATAAGTAATACTAATAAATTATAAAAGCTTTAATATTATGAATATGTGGAAAATATTGGTAGAGTGGATCATTGTATTTCATATTTAAAGCCGTGCTGGCAACAACATGCACTAAGAGATTCTTAGTTTATGACTAAATTGTACTCTTATCGTAAATTGCAACCTTAATCCAAAACCTCTTAAGTACATATTTTAGTCAAGGCTCTGAATGAATCTTATTAATTAATATTATTTATAATTAAATTTGATTAATCTATTATGTCTTGATGGTTTAAAAAAAAATAGATTTTAAAACTAATAAAACATTATGAACAATATTTCAAGATTCACTTAAAACATTGCTTCTCATGAAATATGTAGTCAAGAGGTTTTGGAATTTAGGTTGGCTTTTTTCATAGTGGGCTGCCGATTAAATTTAATCGTGATTATTTCCATGTAATTACTTTCGATTTAATATACGCTATTATTTTATTACATGATATTTGTTTTTCACATATCCATATATAACAGAACGTAAATGCTCAGTATTTGCATTCCTATATTTATGTTCCCAACTTTCACTGGTAGAAAAAAAATAAAATATTCATTATCATTCATGCCATACATCTAGTATTTTATTGCTCACGGCACTGACAGATTAGTCATCTAGAGTTTAAATATTCCGTCTTATATCTAGGAATCGATGTTTGTACTGATATGAATCGATGTCTCTGGATAGCATCAAAGCATTAGCATCAATTCCACTAGAGGAATTTCAAGGCTATATGAGTGGTAAATAACGAGATGAGTCGCACAGAGAACCATATTACAAAAAGAGTTAGGAATGCCATAGAGGTAGAAAATATGCAGAAGGCATCTTTGTCTGGCATATAAAAGAATTTATTAATATTCAAGTTTATTTTATTTTTTTTATATCTTTACTGAAATTTACAACTATACATAATAATACATTCAGTAAATTTGATTGTAAATTTATGATAGAGTGATACAGGCGTGTACAGAAACTACCCATTGGTAGCACTCTAATGACGTTTTTACATTAAAATGTCTCGTGGCCATTTTCTTTTAAGGTATTGTCAGGAATGGAATAGGAAGAAAGGTTAGAAACTAGTAGGGTTGGGTGGTTAAGGAGGTTCTAATGGATGGAATGATATCTGGTTCGGGCTAGATCGGTTACATCTGGAACATTAAGATCTTTATGTATAATTTTATTTGTGACAAAGTTGTCCTTACTTTGGAGGATTTTGGATTGTAACGATTGGATGCGAGAGGAATTCGAAGGTTTAGTGGAACCCCAAAGCTCATTTCTGTATGTCCAGAAAGGCCTTATTGATTAGTTTTTTGTAATGTACTTTAAATATATTTTAAATTTTAATGGGATAATAATAAACTAATCAATAATAATCAGAGAGACAATTTGAATTTCTTAAAATGTCATATGTTTATGAATAAGTTAATATCAACTTTGAATATTCATAGATTCTTTGGTATGCCTTCTGCATATTCCATCTCTGTTGTTATGAGTATTTATTTATTTATTAATAAACATAGTAGCATTTTAAGAAATTCGAAAGTATCTTTGATTATTCTAGTCAACATTGATTACTTTATTACTTACCCAATATAATTTAAAATCTACTTAAAGTCAATCTTAAAGGCTGATCTGTTCGAAACGTGTGTCTTACATTGAAATATTCCGAATGAAGGAATGTAACCCGAAGATTACTTTACCCGCATTTTCTCTTTCTTTAGTTCATTATATTGTAATTGGAATGGGTCGTCACAAGTCAAGTCAAGTAAAGACTTGTTTTTCTGATAATCAAACAAATCTCCCGACTCTTATAAGCACTTTACCTTGTAGTGTGATTTCTTGAGAAATGTACCTATGTTTCAATGTCGACAATGACCCGAGTAAACGAGGAAGCACCTAGTTCTGAAGACCGAACCATTAGCGAAGATCGTTAAGACTGCCAAGAGATCAGTTCCCTGTTATCGACAGAACCGTAACTGACAGATGTTGGACTGCCGGTGGAAGTGATGAGGACAAATGGAGTTTATAATGAATAGTCGCTCTTCGAAATTAGCAACGCGATGATCCAATTCCCCCGGAATCAATCATATTATCCTTCCTTAATAGGATTAGTATAACACCCCTTTTGAGCGAAACTATCATTGCAATGTGGATCATTTATAGAAATGGGTATAGGACAATGGATACATGCATGAAATAAAGTTCAAGTAATACATCTGTGTGGTGCAAATACTTAAGTTACAACCTTGTCTTGTCACCTTCATCGATTAACTGTGGTTCCAATCATTTATCTGTTTCCAGTTTTGTTGATCGATACTGTCATGGGTTCTTCTGCCATAGTGGATCTCCTCATTTTGTGCTCATATTCTTGACACACAGCTTTCAAGGCACAATAACACAATGCTGAGAGGCGTGTGCCCTGACATCTTGACATCAATATGACCTGACTCTCTCCTGCAGGACTATTAAGTTGCTGAACGTGTGTTCAGTGAAGGGCCTTGAGCTCGTACAGGTTTACCCAATTCGTCTGTCTTTTGACTGACTCTTTTTTTCGTAATTTATTTATTTATTTTTTTTGAGGAATGCAACCGACTTTTCGAGTGATGATAAAAAACTTGAAGGTTCTTGAAAAAACCCACTAGTCAATCATATCTAAATTGAAGAAACCGCTTTAAAAAGGTTCCTAATAATATTGGCGGCTTCTTTTGTAGGTAGAATTGTGCTTTATTAAAGTTTTGAACTCAGCAAGTGCTGCTTGATTTTTGTGACTAAAGTTGGTTGCATATAAAACGAGTTCATTAAATGATGATATATTCGGCCAAAGTAATTAGTTTCCGTTTCAGTGGTACTCTTTAAGTCCTGTGTATACAACCAATTGTATTCATTTCTTCTAACCCAGACCTTAAATGTCCTTTTAGAGCTTGGTTTCATTTTCCTCCTATTGTTGGCGTTTTTGATCTTTAAATAGTCCATTTTTGTTCCTCAGTCAATTGAATAGTTGATTCACGTTTAAATATTCTCGATGAAAACGTCAGTATTCAAATCTTGAACAGCTCTTTTCAAACCCATCCCTTAAACTACGATAGATTAAACCTTTGCCAAATTAAAAAAAAAAGAATAATAAAAAGGAAAACAAAATATTTTTTAAGGAAAAATAATAATAATAAAAAAATCATTTAATACTCACATCTAATTTTAATAAATTATTCGTTTATTTTTGAGAGTGGTTAGGCTCAGTGGTAAGGCACTGTGCTACTAACTCCTAAAAGGGATCCCGGTTTCGAATCCGGTTGTGACAGATTATTATTTATTCTGTCACTGTAGGCATCAACCCCCAATCCCTCTATGTTCAATTCAGCCTTATAAAGTGGGTAACCTTAATTGGGGAAAAATCTGACGATCGAGCGTGATTTTGACCTTATACAATCGTTAGTCTAGTACTTCCTTACAAAGCAATGCAACTCTAACCCTTCATGGATTGTATTAGTACATTTTTTTTTTTATTATACTTTATATATATGCTGTGTACGAGGCAACCTAATGACGCACAAACGTTTCAATAAAGTGTTCCTTCCTCTTCCGTCTTTCTGTATAATTACTTATTCATCGTTTAAACAATGTATAATATGTTTTTATCTATTTCTAAGAAGAAAACGTTTTCCTTTTGAGCTCTTAATAACCTCTGTCAACGCATAAACTACGATTGCTTACACAGTTTAAGATCAATTAAAAAATTATGTTCACTTTGTCTAGTGTTTCTTATTAGTTACTTTTATTATTATTCTGAGTCATGAACGCTTATTGAATGGATTAACATTCATCTATTTGTGAGTCGGAAAATGGTGGTAGTGTTCAGTGGTCTAGAACATATACCATTGTGGGAATGTTTATGACCTCGATGGTGACGGGCTGAACTCCATACAAAGAGTTCGTGACTCCTCCCTTATTACAGAATCGCTGATTGCTTGGAACATAGGGGCTATGAAACCTCTATTGGTCCATGAATTGAAATAGACGGTTCTAATTAGAAAGGCTCAAACAGTCCCTTAATGTTTTAGGGTTTCCTCAATGTCTGGGGTCGTTAACCATCACTCTTAGTCATCCTACTTTTGACGACATAACTATTTAGTAAGCTATCTTAGAAATATATCATTTGGGAAGTATTTATACAGTTCTTCTCCTTAAGATCGTTGATAGAAGAGGGAGGAGAGAAAAATTATCGGATGATAATAATTTGTTACATAGAATAAACGTGCGTCATTTGTGCCAGTTTGTGTGTTTGTACAACCTTCCTCAAAAATGAGAATTCGTACGAAACTGGAATGATATATTTAATAATTGGGATTTTATGTCTAAATTATTTTTGGATTTTCTCAACTATGGCTCGAACAATTTTAATTAAACTAGGTAGATCAATGTACAATTGAGTAGTCTTTAAAATCAGATTACTTTTATCCTCATTGAAAAAGTCTTAATTAAAGTCGAAAAAGGGCTTAATGATGAATTTTAAAAATAATCGTCATCTTAATTATTAATATAATTTTGCTTTCTACATAACTAGTCCACAATAATAAAAAAATAGCTAAATACAAAGTATCTAAGAATTTGATAAATAACTAAAGGAATAGAGAAAAGAAAAATAGAGACAGGAGTAATCAGTGACCAGGGCCGTCTAATCTTTTCGATCGCATTCATATGTACACGGCTTCGTTTTCTTTTATTAAACTGTAGTATTCTCGGCAGAAACTAAGTTAAAATTCGTTATTTTCACCTTGAGAAGCCGTAAAATACGAATTTTTATGAATATTGTATTGCCCGTAGCGCACAAGAGTTTTATCACAGGCTTTAGGGGTATGTATTCACCTCACTTTCGATTCTTTAGCCTCCTCTCCGGAAATAAACTTTATAAATTACCGTAGTCTGTTGTAATGCGATACAGAATCTTCTTCTCACTACTTCATTGTTTTCTGAATGTTACCCGTTTGGCACAATGAGGCAATTTCATTGAGTTTGGAATGCCTTGAATCTCATTTACCCCTCTCCCCTCCGAAGTTTTTGTTTGAATTGCCTAGTAAACTCTTTTTTTTTTTTAGTAATTTGTGGCATCACATTTTTCTTGTGTTTCTAATATGCATCAACATTTTCGTTTATTTCAGATCGAATAAATATGAAACTAGTTTATAGTTTAGTTTATTGATAACTTTTTCAAAGATCCAGTACATAACATGAAAAATTAAATGATGAGGATCCGTTTGAAATAAAGATACACAACTTTCATAATTCAGTTTCGACTGGTGAGTTGATGAGAATTCAAGAACATATGAATTGTAAATGAATGCACCTAGGACACAACACCACGTATCCAGACTGATTACAGTCAGTAATTATTTCATTGTTGTTGAACAATGATCGACAATACAATGAAAACAAACAAAAAACGTAAAGAATTATTGTTTCACATTCATTATTATCATTCACACACTCTCACTACATAAAAAGAAACTTTGTAACTCAATTCTTTCAAGGAGAGTACCGAAGTCAAGTGACGTGTTCTTTAAGGATGTCCATCGTTTATTATTTTTCCGATCAATGCATTAGAGGTTATGGGATTATTGGCATCCTTTGACTTTGGTTTCTGTGTTTTATGTTTCAAATTAAATTACTTGAGTAATTACTCTGTAATTATTCTCATTTTAATATAAAATATTGTGTTTTGATATTGTTTAATTGGCTTAAACAAAAAAATTGAAGTTCTTCCAACCCACTTTTACTACCTTCCACAATTTTATATTTTTTATTATTGAATCAAACAAAATTCATCCATTCTTTTGAGATACAAGGACATGAATTTCTGATCTCGCATTCTCAGATGATCCTCTGTTTGTCAATATTTTGGCAGGTGTTATAATAGAAATAGTGAAAAAAAAAGAAACAAAGGTTCTTATTGATCAAATTTACTCTGATGAATGTTCCAACTTTTCACAGCACAAAATGTCGTCTGAAAATAATATCATTAAAAGTTCCTACCATTTTTCTTTTCATCAATTGTTTTTACGAATCGGCGTAGAGAAATTTTCCAGTTTCTTATTTTAGTTTATCGCTGTTAAAGTTAGTTTTGTTTTCATGCCGGAAATGAATAAAAAATTGTTTGTCCTCAGAATCAAAAAACTTCCACGTGTGTTTTATGTTTCATAATTTTGATCGAACGTCTGGTTATTGTGCTTTGATACCTAGACGTGTCATCTGTATATAGTATTTGATATCTGATTCATTAATTCATATTCCGTCTACTAATTTCGAAAATGTATTTGTAAATGTAAAAATGTATTTTTCTTGGCAGACATATATTCTGACAATTTTGCCCTAAAATAGAAAAAAAGTTTGGAATTAGTGTAAAAATGACGAAGTGTCAATTTTAGCAAATTCCATGCACTACTTTCGCATACGCTTCCGCAAATTTATTTTCCTTGAAACATCTATATTTTTAAAACGGCTTATCCTGTTTGAATAAAAGTTAGAAATTTATTAAATAAATAAAAAATTCGTATCCATTTTTGTCTCAATACTTTATTTTTCACCAGTTCAACGTTTCGGCCATTCTAGCCATCTTCAAGGACATCTTCAATATATTTCTTCCCCACATTAATTTAAGTTTCTTTTTTTATTATCCACAATTAATACACTACCAAATAACAAACCATTTATCTTAATGGTATTCAATAAATCATAAATGGTTTGTTATATGGTTGTGTATTAATTGTGGATAATCTTATATAAGAAAAATTAAATATTAATGATTTTAAATTTTAAAAAATAGGCTTTTAACTTATAATAAAGAAAATGACCTGGGCAGAGTAGCCTGCAAAAGAAACTTTAAATTAATGTGAGGAAGAAATAAATTGAAGATGGCTAGAATGGCCGGAACGTTGGACTGGTGAAAAATAAAGTGTTGAGACAAAAATGGATACGAATTTTTGATTTATTTAATAAATAATTTCCTTCTCTCAAGAAATTGAAATAATATAATAAAAGTTAGAAGTGAGTGAGGGATTTGTGTAAACACGGTCTGGTATAAATTCTTCCTCTATATTCGCTTGCCTATGGAAAAAAGTAATTTCCTCAATATGATTATATTTAAAAAAATTTCTCGTCCTGTAGTTTCCATTCTCAAATGACAAATGTTTAACCTTGAAGATAAGTAACTATGAACCACAAATCAATCCACAGGTAAGAATTCATTTAGACCTTCTCATTCGAACGGTAGAAAAAGGTAGTATTATCATTAGATTATTATTTTATACATAAAGCTATTTAATTTCTAATCCACCGTGATTCCGTTTTAGAGGAATCGGAAAAAAGTAAGGAAATACTTTATTTGGATCTATTACCTACTTCGGAGTAAATGCATGAAGAAAATTTCATGGTATATAAATATAAGGTTAATATGAAACTTTATCTATAGTATAGTAGATTTAATTAGGTGTATACTGTATATTAACTTATAAAATAATATCAGCTTGAACAAAGTGTCCAGCGTAGGAGTTTAATGTCTCTATTAAAAGGATAAAATTAGTTAGGTGTCGGAGCGAAGGCAGTAAAGTCACTTTACCTTGGCTTTGGGTAAATTCTAATAAAATTTTATTGTTTCTAATAATAGTGGTGACCCCAGACCTTAAGGTTTATCGAGTGTTGAGTCAGCGTCACCATCGAGAATATCCCTCTGTTGTTCCGGGGACGTAGTCAATAAATTATCTTCTCCCTCTGCATAAACTCAATGCCCTGTTCTTTCTGATATTCCTCTTGTCGGCTTATTTTTCCTTTTCCATCTCAATGAAATAGAGCATGAAGAGAAGTAAAATGTGAATTCCTAAATGATCAATAATTTATACCGCTTAGAAAGATAAAAATGTTTTTTGTCAACTAAGGAAGTTTATTGTTTTAAACATAAATATTTCCTTTACTTCATCTGTGTCACAAATTTATTTGATGAGTATTGTAGATACGTAAGTCTGATAGTTCTTTCCAGATTTTAATTAAAAAAGTGTGTTCATATTGTTAATTTTGTGACAACTCATTAAGAATATATAATTATTATTGGTCAGGATTGATATTATACAGCATATTTTAAATATTTGCTTTGACTCTTCTTGTATTGATAAGCATAAACGAACTTTTATGATTTTATTGAATAGTATAAACCTATTCTGCCTTATTAATTTTATCCATTTATCAAATAAACAATATCAAACATTTGACGAAGCATCATATATATATA